>NW_026042310.1:1505952-1689407 GCF_023856365.1 Brienomyrus brachyistius
AATACTTTGACAGGACCGTAATATAACAGTCAAAGTCATTATCCCTTCAGTGCAAATTCATATCACAAAGTGACAGGGAGAAAGGTTACCACGTCAAACTCAAATGGATCCATTTGGCATAAAAACTGATAACCAATTAAAAAAAAAAAATGTAGAGTCCGTTATCACGAGTTCTATGAACGATCGTCTGCTGCAGAAAGACATACGTTTTTATTAGACACAGCGGACACAGCTATTGGAATATCATCAACGGACACGTTTCTTGACTAAGACGAACGTTCTTAAACGAGGACGTTTCCATCAAAAGTCGCATTCGTCAGGCATTTAAGGCAGTGTTGCCATGGAAATTACAGACATTCCAATTCAAGAATCCTAATTGGACGGGATGTTTCACGCGACGGAGTCTGACGAGCCGGGCCCCAGGTTTAACAGAGTCTTTGCAATACGCCACTTCTCAAAACTATTTTCACACGTCCCAGGGATGGTTGACAAGAAGTTCCTTGTAATCGGGGGTGTCAAAAGAAAAAAAAAAAAAAAACCTTCAAATTGACTGTGAACCTACCAAGTAAAAAAACTCTGAATTCAGACAATTATCCTACAGCACGGCGATGGAGAAGCTCCACTCCCCGGAGTGGGCAGGCGTGCTGGTTTTCCTAACTGCTGAGCTCTTAATTCATTAGTCTTGACGAGCTGTCGGCTTAATTTGCACTATTTAAGTCTAGCCAAACAGTTCTGCTGACAACCTAATATAGTACACGGTCACCTTTCTCACATTAAGATATGCCCCACTTACCCAATTCTTCCTTATTAAACACACTTAAATTTGCATCCGATCAATTTGGGCGAATTGTTTAAGTGCAATTGATCAATAAATTGATCGTTTAAAAGGTACGGCAGACTTTTTTTTTTTTTGAAAAGGAAGGGCAGGCCTACACTCATCCCCGGGCTTAAAGTTGTTTGATTTGAATGACGGCAAATTCACCAAACAGCTTAATGAAGGCTATAATTAAAAGCTTAGCGGGAGCAAAAGGCAGCAAATTCTGCTTAGGAGGCTTGGACATGTCTATAAATAAGGCCATATAAAACATACTACCGAACGACCAAATCATCCTGCGTCACCACAAACTCAGAAACTAAGTCACTGTACCAGTGTCAGAGTATTGTAAATCAATACAATACCGTAAACCGTCTAATATACTCACATGAGAAATTCAGATGCATGAAACACCTGTATTTATGGAAACAGTTCCAACCACAGAACGTTGCTATGACAATATGCTCATTCAGTTGTTTCCAAATCGAGTATGCAAAATAAAATAAAATAAAAAAAAACACGTTCATGCATTTCAAGTGCATACTGCTTAACTCCATGATTCATTACGCACTGCATAATATCTCTGACATTTTATATGGCTGAATATATAAGGTAATATGTCTAGTTTGCATATTAAAGTCCTTAAGCTCCGTTTTTCCTAAATAGGTACAGTAATATGAGTAATAAGTCACATGTGGAATATTTAGAATGTAATTGTGTGCTTGATGCCAGATCGGGCTATGCTGAAACGAATAGTCATCACTGCTGTGAAAGGTGTGTGCGTGTGTGTGTGTGTGTGTTTGTGTGTGTGGTAGAGGTTAAGGTTGTCATTTCTGGGATTAGGGTTTTGGCCCATAGAATGAATGGAGAGTCCCCACAAAGATATATGTGTATGTGTATTTGTGCGTGCGTGAGAGTTTGCAGTCAGCTGACTTATCTCAAAGTTGCCCTTAGCGCGTGTATGAACCTGCGTGTCCACTGATAGACCAGCATCCTGCCCAGTAGCTTCTGGATTCCACTACGTCTGAGAACCACAAGAGACGGGCTTCATCCCCAGGGAATGAGCACGACATCTTTAAGCGCCTCCAGATATGCTGAGATCGTTGAAAACCTTCGGATGTAACTGCACGCCGTCTGGCTGTCGCCGGAGAGCCCGTGTTTAATAAAGATGCGAAAATGGCTTTTGCACAAGGGCTTGCGAATAGCTTTGTGGTCCTGCCCCCCCCCCCCAGCAGCTACGCCGTAGCAGGGAGTCCCTTTTCTCCTGGACTTGACCTGGGTCCTGGGCTCGTTGGGATGAATTCTCACGCATCTCTTACGGAAATGATTCCATCACTCTGCAGACACCTGCAGTACGACACGAGCTCAGCAGTCTGAGGGGCTGAATTTAACTTCGAACACCGGAGCCGCAGAATCGCAACTCCTCCAGGAAGCCTCCCAGCGAGACCGGCCGGGATTCGGGGAGAAACATAGACTATTGGAGAACCAGTCACATTCGAGCTCATTCTAAAACCAATCAAGAAGGGGGAAGTAACAACCTGCAGTACCCTCCTCGCGCTTATTAATGAGCTTCGCCACATTTATATTTATGGACTTGGCAGATGCTTTAGTGATGTGCGACTGAGAAAGCAGGATCAGAGAGAAATTGCGGCAAATGGAGTAAGGGGCCCAATGCTGAAATCACTCACTCTGATGTCCCTGGGATTTGAACCAGCAACCTGCTGATCAAAGGCACGGAGTCCTAACCCCACAGAGCCCTCTAAGATCCCAGATTTCCCCCCCCCATTTTACAGTTTTAAAGCCAGAATTCCATTACAACCCTAACATAGCAGCCCTATACGATTAAGGCTGATTTACTCCTGAAAAACACCAAGCAACATGATTTACAGCCCTAATTTTGGCTTTAAATGAGAACCTGGAACTTTCTGTTAGTGCTTCACGGGCCAGGCGATGATGGGTCTGAAATCTACATCGCCACGGTGACGATGTCAACAGTAATGAAGCTGAGAGGATAGAATTGCAGCTTCAAATGCATTTTGCTTGTTTTGTTTTTTTTGGAGGATTTACTGATGATTTTGACACTGACTCAGCCCATAGGTCACGGATTCCCCCCCAACCTCACCCCATGACCGCAAACCTAGGCGTGCAGTGCAGGTACTGACCTCCGGAGTGCCGCCGATCTGCTCCAGCCCTCAGAACCTCTGCATGTGCATCACGTGTCCCTGTCATCTGGTTAGCGGTTAAGCAGCCAGCCCTTCATCCATGAAAACTGAAGGAGGAATGTGCCTTATAACACGTCCTCTCATACAGCCAGACATCGTCGGTCAACCTCCATACGCTGCTCCTTTATAACGCAGCCCACGCACGCCAATCACCGGCAATGAATTAATTATCGACTTGCACACAATCATAAACATGCATCTTTGATCAAGTCCTGAAAGTCCAGGTTTCGATTGAAGGATAATAGGAGATGGATGATTGACAGACCAATTGGCCAATCGCAGCGATGCAAAGTTCTACCATACAAATGGATGCTGACTGAACTTGGGCTCTCTGGGGGTAACTGAACAGCCTACAGACACATGCAAAAGGGGGGGGGGGGGGGGGGGGCGGCTACATTCTCACGCTTCATGTAATTACAACCCTAAGTCTTCTTAGTGCTCTGGTCGACTGGGAGCAGCCCAGAGAGGAGAGAGCAGGTGGGCTGGACAGGTTTTACAGCGCAGCAACCTTGGCCCTCCCCACCCCCCCGTGGAAGGTCCTGGCAGGTCACGGGAGAATAACGGGGAGATGAGATGTGTCCTTCATGCCCCAGTCGGCATGGATCTCAGCTCAAAGCTCCTTATTTAACTCGACCTCCAGCCCCTTATTGACACGTACCCCAGCCGCAAAGACCCCCCCCCCCCCCGAACAAAGCCTTATCTTGCTGTAATTTCCCATTAAATGCAGCCTGACTGACTGACTCTACTGGCAGTTCAAACACACCCGGTCTGTTACCCAGGACGATATATGGGCCCTGACCGACCCCCCGCAGACCCCCACAGGGAAATTACCGGTGTGTGCATGAACCAGAGCAAGAAGTTCAGTCCTTGGTGTTTGTCACCTTCATGCCTCTGATTTGGGCTTACTCTGCTGTACTGCCATTTACTATAACTGGCATTACTGAACTGAGCATGTGGTCTCATTGGCACCACTTCACTGGCCTTTACTCTCATTCGCATTACTCCACCGGCATTTTACTGTACACTATTGGCCGTTACTCTCACTCGCATTACTCCACCGGCATTTTACTGTACACTATTGGCCTTTACTCTCACTCGCATTACTCCACCGGCATGTTACTGTACACTATTGGCCTTTACTCTCATTCGCATTACTCCACCGGCATTTTACTGTACACTATTGGCCCTTTACTCTCATTCCCATTACTCTACCGGCATTTTACTGTACACTATTGGCCTTTACTCTCATTCGCATTACTCCACCGGCATTTTACTGTACACTATTGGCCTTTACTCTCATTCCCATTACTCCACCGGCATTTTACTGTACACTATTGGCCTTTACTCTCATTCGCATTACTCCACGGCATTTTACTGTACACTATTGGCCTTTACTCTCTTTCGCATTACTCCACCGGCATTTTACTGTACACTATTGGCCTTTACTCTCATTCGCATTACTCCACCGGCATTTTACTGTACACTATTGGCCTTTACTCTCTTTCGCATTACTCCACCGGCATTTTACTGTACACTATTGCATCACTATACAGCAACCTACCGTACTATACTGGAATGTTTACTTTACTACCTTTGATTTACTATACTTTACTGACAATTTAGATGGGTGCACTCTACTGGTACTCTACTGTAAACTAAAGTAAACTAATGAATTGCTGGCTATACATACTTTTAATTACTGTTTCCTCACTGAAGGAAAAGCCGGTACACTGGGTGGTTTAAAGCCGAATTTACAGGACACATACTGCTAAAACAGACAATTCACACAAGCGCTCAAAGCGGGATTTTAGGGCGAGTGTGAAATGTCTCAGAAAGTCTCCAAAATCGTGCTTTACGGCCCGAGGAGCTGCGGACGACGAAGGGCAGCATCGTTGCGGGGTGAGGCAGAGTCGGCGGGGTCCTGAACGTCCCCAAGACGCCTCCGGGAAACGTGACTCACGGACCTAATACAGAAAAGCCAATATAATCTCCAGTCATTAATGATTTAAAGACTGAGAGGTGTTTAAATTAATTAAAGTCTCCAGAGCACAGGGCTACACTTGTTAAGGCTAATGGAAATGAGTTATGCCTTTTAGGAGACTGTAAGATGGGGGGGGGGGTGATGTCAGGTGGGGAGCTTGTCATTCTCCTGATGCCAGTAATATTAGAAAACAGAGGAACCTCGATTCGCTGCTCTTCAGAGAGTCCAGGATATATCCGGACTCGAGTCCTCTTTAACCCTGTGTAAAACACCCCCCCCCCATTTGCTGAGCTGCCACACGCCCTCGTAACATCCCCAAAGAACCCTCTGCCATACCCATGAGGAGGGCTCTCTCTCTGCCCTGACGGAAATGCAATGTGGTGGAAACGTCGTTATGGGATGGATGTATGGATGGAAGGAAGGAAAACTGCCACTATCCTTATCAGCATCAGTGCCAAGACCCTAGAAAGGACCAGAGTTCGGGATGTCATCCATCGATCACCCCCCCACACTACTGAATTACAGACAGATATATAACATCAAAGGAGTTTCATCACAGGAAACAAGGAGCAGCAGGCTAGGCATGTAAACACCCAGGCGGGTCTTCCTACGTGGGCAAGCCCAGCGAGGCCTTTAAAGGTCCAAATCGATGGGCATGAGAAAACAGATTACAGGGGAGGTATTAAGGCGGGGGGATTGGGGAGGGGGGCGCCACACTGTTTTCCCTTTGATGAGAGAAAAAAAGAAAATCAATACTTTAATCTTTAATTTATATGTCAAAGATAAATTAAATCCACTGAGCACAATTTATTCAGCCTGCATGAATGATTTTTATCATAATGTTGTCCTGACTGGTACCACATTAATCTCGACATGCTTTTGATAAGAATGCACATTTGTTACCATAGAAAAATGCTCTTTTAATTATGGCCATTTCCCCCGTACACAAATCAATTAATAACGGAGGCAGAGTCTGAGATAAATTCAGCCATCTCAGGGACACAGACCAGTCTGAACTGAGCAGGGCTGGGGGGGGGAGGACTGCCCCCCAGGAGATAAGGGTACAGTTCAGGTCCTGGGGGGGCAGGGTGTGTCACTGGTCACTGAGGTAAATCAACTGATGTCACACGTAAAGGCAAAAATCTGCATTACGGGCACTAAGAGGGCTCTCGCCAAAATTAACCATAATGATCCCGGCTACTTCGTCGAGAAAATCCCTCACATCTGCGGCATCTTTTCCGCTTCTAAGGGGGAAATATCCAAAGTAGTGACTTTTTATTAAAAAAAAAAAAAAAAAAAAAAAACGGAACGAAAAAGCTCATAATTTCTTATCTGGGGATTGAAGGAGACTCAGGAATCTGAGCAAAGATGAAGAGAATGAGATCGCAGACTTTTAGAGAAGCCGGCACTGGTGGGGGTGGGGGGTGGGCGAGGGGGGGGATGGATGAAGGAGAGCGGCGAGTCAGCGGGCTGTTGCGAGACGGAGACGCGGAAATAAAGCGGCAATAAAAGCAGAGCTGGGGTGTGACGCAGACAGGTCGGGCCGATCGGATCTTACGGCTGCTCATATGAAGGTCTTCATGCGTGTAGCTCCATCCATTCATCAACCATCCATCTATCCATCATCCCAGAGTCCTGGAGCCCATCCCAGACAAGTCAGTGGTAGACTTAAGCCATGCGTTCGGGGAGCCCCTGCTGGCCACAAATAGTCACTACGCTAGAGGGGGTGGAGGTGGAATTTCTGAATTAGCATTAGCAACCAACCCCAGGCTGGGGGACATGCTGGGGGGGGGGGGGGGACGTCAATCTACCGCAGAGCACAACCCTTAGTGCTCATGACCATCTCGCAAAACCAATGACTTTTCAGAAATTCCCAAAGGGGAAAAAAAACAGCACTAATTAGTGCCGATCCAGTAATCAGGCCTGCTGCTTTAAACGCTGGTAATGATCCCGCGTCGGTATCCATTAGCTACCACTTGCGACTTAAAGATGAATAACAACTGCAAAAAGAAAAAAAAACACCCAAAACAGACACAAAAGTCGAGCTGCCGCAGCCCAAAGCTACATGCTGCTTTTTTCAGTGCGATTCTGCGTATTTCTGAAACTTAAAACGATAACCGCGCTATTTCCCTTGCTCAGCGCGCTTTCAGACGTGAATATTATCGCGAGCTTCACAAGTGTCGCCACACTGCTTATCAGAGACTTATGAAGCTGTTCTGCTGGGCTTTTCTGCGATGAATTACCCCTCGTTTAAACGTCTGTGGATACAAGCGGTTATTAATATCTACGGGTGGCTTGCAGACCGCCAAGCATCGTTTATGGACCTACCAGGATGAGTGAGGAGACGTCTAACAGTCATTCACTGATATTTAAAGATCCGGAAAACAAATCCTCAGCCCCAACTATATGCTCCATGTCTACATGCACAACCTCTGTCAGGTTTGATGGACACTGATCTCACTTGGGGGTGGGTGGGTGGGGTCTGCCCTTCCTAAATCCCATTACCACAAAGACCATTTTCCTCCATTAAGGGGTCTCCCTCCACAAAGAGGTGGTCTCCCTTTGCATTTGGACTCTCGGGAGCATAGCCGGACATTCAGGCAAACACTCAAGGTCACAGCCCTCCGGTGTCTATGCGCGTTCACTTGGACGGAATTTCCTAGTTCCAAGTCGGAAAAATCGACTTGCACTCCTTAAGTAGCACTTACATCTTTGTGTTTTGTTAAAATCGGCTGTACACACAGTACTGTCCTACAGATATCTGTGGACTTGTTGCATGTAGTGTTTGTACGCCAAAATACCGCGTAATACGTCATCACTGGTATTGCTAACAATAGCTAACAATGAACCTGGC
The DNA here is from genome assembly GCF_023856365.1 of Brienomyrus brachyistius. Taxonomy (NCBI): domain Eukaryota; kingdom Metazoa; phylum Chordata; class Actinopteri; order Osteoglossiformes; family Mormyridae; genus Brienomyrus; species Brienomyrus brachyistius. Next base: position 1,513,824 of record NW_026042310.1, read on the forward strand.
TAGAACTGGCACTGCTAAATGGGTTTCCGACTTTTTGTACTGGAACGCAAAGAAACTCAGATGTGACGTCTTTCCCAGCTCTGACTTCCGACCTCCGGGGTAATTGGAACGCAGCATTAGAAGGATTTATCTTCTCAGTGCAGGTAAAGCCATCACGCATCTACTCGGTTAACAACTGACGGAAGATGGAAAGCCCAGGTGGGCGGGGTTTAAAGCTTACTGCCAATCATTGACCATTCAGCCTGAATAATTACCCTTTGTGGGCGGACACTAAGCAGGGATTGGACAGAGTTTAGAGCTTACTGTCAATAACCAGCCATTCGGCCTAGACTTCATAATACCTTTATTAGTCATTGTGGGCACAAGTTAAGCTGTGATTGGATGATGCTCGGTGATCACATGTGCTTCGGGCTTAAGGAAATGATGTTCTAGGACAACTTTAACACCAAAAGTTATCAGATGAGCGTGAATATAAACTTTCCCTACTTAAAGAGAAATGCAGAAAGCTATGTGATATATACTATACGATATTCAATCATACGAAAGTACGAATCATACGAACCAAATTTTTGAAGGATAAGCGTAAAAAAAAAACAGGAAAAAAAATGGAAAAAAAAGCAGAACTGATTAACAGTCTTCTAAGCCCAGTCTGCAGACAGTGAACACCGAGCGAAGAGAGGGGTTCAGTCACTTTAAATATTGACATACCGCGTCAATCAAACCGGGCTGGCTCCAGCTTTTTAAAAAGTGACCAAGAGTCAATCCAAACAGAATCATGTACAAATATCATCCACTCTGTGTCAACAAGTCGGGAAATGTAACTGGTTAGTGCCGTGACTGGGTTTTTAAATGGGAGTGGCTTGGATATTAAAGGGGCTTTTTGAAAACGGGACTTTCGTCCATGGTCCTTGACGTCGGGGGTGTAAGTATATGAAGAGACAAACCCAAAATGAACACCGCCAAACCACCAATATCCAAACATGCTAGGGGGCCTCTGGTTCATTAAATGGGGGTGCAGAAGGCACCATTTCTTCCCCGAAAAGGGGGGAGGTGGCAGGGTAATCCCCCCAACACAGACTGAACTCATCCATGTACTTCTCAGAAATAGGCAAATGAACAACTCTATTCCCTCATCCTCTTAACGAGCAGAAAAATTCATTAGTAATACAGACGGTAAACATCCTTCAATGAGAGACAAATCAGGGAGGTCTAATTAAAGTTTAATTAAGCATTTAGTCATAAAGCCTCGTTTTAACCACGTGGTGTTCGGCTGGACTGCGTGTCGACCTCTCCATCGATGGATAGGAGGGAAACAAAACGGCATGTGAAGAGGTGTCAATGAGGGGGCGGTGCTACATGTGGGGGTGTGGCCACAAAGGGGCGCAGCTGTACCAGTAACAGAGCTACTCAGGGGGGTGTGGCCACAAAAAGGGGTGTGGCTACATCAGGGGCAGAGCTACTCAAGTGGATGTAGATACAAAGGGGTGTGGCTACATCAGGGGCAGAGCTACTCAAGTGGGTGTGGCCACACCAGGGGATGAGGCCACACGAGTGGGCCGTTTCAGAGGGTGAGATGGGGGCGGTACCTTTATCGCTGAAATCATCCACCAGGATGATCTCGGCCACGAGCTCTGGGGGGGAGCGGTTCAGCACGCTGTGCACGGTGCGAAGCAGCGACGACCAGCCCTCATTGTGGAAGGGGATGATGATGCTGGTGTTGGGCAGCTTCTCGGCATACAGCTTCCGCTTGCAGCTGTGACACAACAAGCAGACCGTCGCCTTAGCAACACCAAGGGTCGACCCCAGCAGCCATTTCGCTCGCTATTCACTCCCCATGTTAGTGCTACGCTAACTCATCGACATACAACAATGTTCTGAAGTCTTCGCTCATTTTAGGGATGTAGACTGAAATAACGTCATTTGCGGATTCAATGGGGGTTGGGGCGAAGTGGCGTCACGCATGGGTTATCGGAAAGGCGACTAACTCGTCTGCTGTGGGGGTAGTTACTAACCCAACAAACTGGCAGGATGCAATAAGGCTTTTCACAGTTTCAAAGGAGAGACTGGATGTATTAAAATGGACAGAAACCTCACAATCTCCAGGAGATACGAGGACCCAACTGTGTCAGTCAATCCTGCTATCAGTCTGCGTCTGATGCCTTCATTTTTCCTTTTACTATAAATCCAATTTCTATTCAATTCACATTTCACAGTCATGGTGTTCTTGTTATGACTTTCACCCAGGACTGACTGATTTCATGCCAGAAAACACTCTGGCATGGGGGGGGTGGGATCAGGAGGGGTCTGTGCTGGGAAGAGATGGGGGGCAGGAAATGAGGGGTAGCATGTGACTCAGCGTGTTGGGGCACTGGGTCTGTGATCAGAATGTTGTGGGTTCGAATTCCAGGGTCGGCAGAGTGACTTCACTGCACGACTCCTGAGCGAAGCCCTTAACCCCTAACTGCACCGGGGACTGGCTGACCCCGCTATCTCAAATAAGTACCTCCCTTTGGACAAAAGCATCTGCTAAATGAAATGTAGATATACTGCCCAGTCAGAGGACTGCAGTTACACGTGAATTAAATGTTCACACACATACAAGCATATACCGGCAAATCGGTCCTCCTCTCCTTACTGGAACCAGAGGCGTTCATCAGTTTTGACTTACAAGAAAAGCTTAACATTTCTCGAGTTTGTGCCAAGTTACGACAAATATTTCAGAAATCGATGCTATCTACACCATTACTTGCGAAATGTAATTAAAATCATTTGAATTCATGCATTTAGAAATAAAATCGATGGGAAGAAATTATTAGCAAACTATTAGCTGGAGTGTTTTTTCCAGGGCTGGTAGCGTTGCATTACAGTCACATCGTGTGGCAGAGGTGGAGGGCGTATGTTTGGGAAGGGGGGGGGGGGGGGTGGAGTTTCCACGTCGTTTTTAGAGAATGGCCGTCTCCGCCAAGAGTAACACTGACACGCTGAGAGCGATCTCACTTATGAGAGAGACCTCCGGCAGAATTCAATTTAGGAAGATGTGATGAAACACTAAACATCTTTGGGGAGAGAGTCCGCCGAGTACATCCATACATTACCGTCACCGCAGCAGATCTGCTCCAGGATTACGGGGACATATTTCTCATGGGGAAGACCAGGGGGGGTGGCAGGAAGTAAAGACGTAAAGTCATACCACCATATTAAAGCATCGAATTGTGCCAAGGTAGCTTTTTACAACAAATTGAAAAAATAAGTGAAAAGGATTATGGGATTGAATTGGCCAACCTGCTCCTCTACTGCTGCGGGGAGGGTTAATTACTGTGTCAATAGAAAGCGTGTACGCACTTCGTGTGTCGGATGTCCGGGAGGGAGCGGTTGAGGGAGATCCGGTCGCTGACGTAGATGTTGAACCCGTTCTCCCGGTAAGCCTGATCCACGCGGTCGGCGTCCGTTAGCGGAAAGGGCTTGCCTTGCTCTCCATTGCCTTCAGGGAAGAACAGCACGTCAGCGATCCCATCACGCCGGTTACGTACGATGCGTCTCTGTGCGTGTTGGCAGCGCTCGGCAGGATGGGGGCGCACCTGAGCGTGCCGTGTCCCTCCTGATGGCCTCGTAATCATGCCAGTCTCGTCTCCTCACGCCATCCTGCCCCAGCAGTGCCTCCTTCCCTGGTCTCGGGTTCAGCCACTGTTGAAACACACCAAGCCCAGACGTCTTTCATGTCTGCTCCCCTCCAACACGACATACAATTTAACAACAAACTAAGAAGTGAGGGATAAAAAAAAAAAAACACATGTTCCTGCAGCTTATAGACCAAGTGCCCTTGGAATAAAAAGCATAAAAATTCACCAGGTCATTCTGCTGTGTGAACAACTTCACAGACGGCCTTGAGGCGCTAAAAGCCAGCGGAAGCCTCCAGCCTCGATAACTGTGGATCTGGATCATACTGGTTTCCATTATTATGTCGATAAATGTTCTACCTTTAAGAATGTTCCCAAGGATCTATCTATAAGCTCCTCAACACAGTGATTATAGAGCCGAGTTTTGCATTACGCCGGGCCCTGTGCAGTACAAACGGCTTTTTATTTTTTTTACTCCGTCGTATCGGTAATGACGTGTATCAGATGAGTAATCCGGACGCAGAGGCAGAGAGCACTTTCAGCCATACATAAACATCGGAAGAGTAAAAAGGTAGCTATGTGAAGTGGGGGGGTGGTGGTGGAAAGGAATGAGAGTGAGAAATGGAGGAAAAACAAAAAACGGGAGACGGACTGCGGGAAGGACGACAACAGAGGCAGGAATTAGGGTTTGGGGGGGGGGGGGGGGGGATTTTCCAAGCAAAACCGAAACCCGATCTTGGGGATCAGTAATAATTCACAGGTGAAGCGAATGTCTGTGCGGCTCACTTGTATTGGATTTTTATTGCGGTATGTAAATTATTGTAAATATTCTGCCTGTTGCACTGCAATGCTGTGTTGGAAGATCCGTGTGGAGCTCCTGCTCCGAAACAGATTACCCTTCAACCTGCGCATCTACAGGAAGCCCTGCCTAGCTGCCCTTAAGCCCAGGCGACTCCTCGACGACACATACAGCATGTCGGTAATGCGCCGACCGGCTCGCCTGTACGTCACTCTGAACAAAAGCAATCGGTTAAATGAAAATGCATCATGATGTTGCATCCTGGGATCAGGAGGAACGTTATCTTGTTTCATTCTGTACTGTACATGGCTGAGACATTACTGAAGCTTTATTGGACTGTGTGTGTCACCTGACCGCTAGTCTCCGCCCCTGGGATGGTCACACCTCCCCCAAACACGTTAAGCCACGTCGGCGGTGAGCGGCTCAGTGGGCTAAGTCTCTGTGTCCGATCAGAGGATTACAGATTTGAAACCCGGCCTTGGCGAAACAGTCACATGTCTGTGGTTCAGTGAGCAAGGCCCTTAGCCCCCAGGTCCAGAGACGTGCTGCATATTGGCTGACCCTGCGCTGTGACACCCCCCCCGATACACACAAGCCATGGAGAGCAAGATGGGGCTCGCCAAGAGAAGCACTCCAATGTATCTGTACTTGTGCAAATGATGCATGCTTGTTATATATATTACACATACACACTTTTTTTCTTTGAAGATATACATGACCTGCATTAGTTCCAACGGCGTTCCTTCTAAAAGCTTCTAGGCCCTACAACTATAACCGCCTGATAACAATCCCTCAATCCATATTTAGCTTTTATTTTTAATAATGAATTACAAAGCAGCAACATTATTTCACGCGCGCAATATTTCTTACTTGTTAAAGACAAACAGGGACGTGTGTAACACAGACGCGGTAAAGTGCCATTTTGTGAATAACACGACATGAAGAAAGCATTCGGGATTAATGGCAAAATAAGCGGATAGCGATGATGTAAAACAGCACTTTCTGGGATGTTCTTTCGCCAAACCCTTTGAATAAATTCTTAAAGACACAGACGCTGTCTGAAATATAATGTCATAAGAGAACAGCCGTGGAGCCAAATGAATATTAAAAAGTTACCAGCTTATATGTAAGAGAGTCAGATCCTGACACAGACAGTTGGCTCGTCTAGCAGAATTACATAAAAAGCACAGCGATGCACCAGGCTGAAGCGACACATCTAGCGAAAGCAGTCATTTATTAAAGTTACAGTCAAAAAAAATAGCCAGCTTCATAATTTTGTCAGAAGGGGAGCATCAATGTTTTATTAGTTCGCATCAGCAGAGATGGGGAGGAGCCACGTCTGTCAGAGACCCTCTGTACTGCCACACACCGGTTCCCGCTCAAGGCTCTTTCATGCCGCGTCTATCATCTATTTGAAGCTGCAGTTCAATCATCTCGCCAGTGTTAACATATGCTGCCTGAGACAAGGGACCGGCCCCCTCCCCCTGCGAAGAGACGCCCCCCCAAGTCCTGCATTATGATGAGCGTCGAGCCCACATCGCATCTCCATGGAGGTCGAGCTACGGTACGAATTCACGGATCGGTCGGCATCCGCTCACGCGCCGTTAACCAACTTTAACCGAGGCTTAATTAACCGAGCTGGAATCCATTCTGTCGCCGTTACCGAGGGAAACGACCAAGAAAGTTTCGGGGGGGGGGGGGAGCATTAAACGTGCTCTGCGGTTACCATGGAGACGGCATTACTTCAGGAATCGTATTAGCTAGCTGAGGAGTGGGTACTAATACGCGGGAAAATATTTACCTACGAATATGAGGCTGAAAGTCCCCCTGCATTCAATAATTAAATATAGGTTTATAAATAGAAATTTTGAATTGGTAATTAAAATAAGCGGAAGCAGTTCTGAGGGGGGGCGGGGGGGGGGGGCGGGATGGAACACGAATTGAGATTTTGAGACAGATTTTCTGTCAGCAGAAAGCACTACTGTGGTAGCTGAGGGCCAAGAGCACCTTTGCAATTTCAGCTGCACTGAGGACTTTCTCAATAGACTTTTCAGCTGGAAAGGAAAAAAAAAAAGTATATATTTATATAAAAAACATAAAGAGAGAAACAGAAGCACAAACAGGATGCCGGGGGGGTGGGGGAACGTCTACACAAACCTCCACCTTCTGCATTCACAGGAGATTTCAAGTGGCACCTCCATCTTGCTCAGACCAGTGGGGAGAGATGAATCTTGGACCCCACAGCGGACAAACGAAAAGAGTGCAGAAGACCCAGCCGGCAATGACGGCCAAAGGCATCCGTGGGACGTGCAGTCTAATAAGTTCTATGCGTTTACGTGGCTCGCCGTGAGTCATGGCGTGTTGCTTTGAGAGCCGCCCAAACCGTCTTAAGAAGTTACACCAGCCGAATCGCTGTAGACAGACATGCGACACGCAGAGAGATCACGCTGTCCACACCAACTTCCTGTTTATGGCACTGAAAGGCTTAAGAGGCACATCGGTGGGGTTTTCAAGAGGCCCTGTCACAGTGAGAATTACAAACAAACAAATAAATATTAGTTTGTGTTGTAAAAAGACTCACTCCATCACTGTGGTCAAGCATTTCACACCTTTCTCTTATATCCTCTTTAGTTTGACCCCCCCCGACTCCGACAGCGTCTGCCAGATGACCATGTGAGGTCACACGCGATGACAGGAAGTCACCCCCCCCCTCTCCTGCCCCGTAAAAACCTTTCAAAAAGACAATATGGTTCACAGCAGTAAGTCGACAGTCCAGGGCACCGCGAGTGGCCCATTTTAAGGGGGGGGGGGGGGGGGTTGTCACGTTTACCTGCCGCAGAAGCGGCCTGTCAGCTTTTCCAGAGCCACACAGATTTTTCAGTTAAAAAAAAAAAAAAAACTATGTCCAAGTGATTTGCAAAACGATCCCATTCCCTTTATATACTATTTTTATGTTTTATACATTGTGGCCTTTCAGCCGTTGTCGCCAACGTTAATTCCCGTTTAAGGAAGGAAAAAAAAATAATAATAAAAAAAAAAAAATAAATAAAAATAAAAAAAAAAAAAAAAAAAATCGGTGGGACGAGTGTGTTTCTGTGATGGCGGGCAGCGAGTGACAATGACAAACCGGCACCCTCGTCATTAGCATTCAGGGCACAACGCAAACATTTGGACAAGCCGGGAAGACAAAATCATCCTTGTTTTTATTTCCTTTTTCTAAATGACGGTCGGTGGGAAGAATCAGACTAAAAGCAGCGACTGAAAAACGGGCAATTTCGCGTGCCTGAGTGATTTTTAATTAACTTTAATGTACCCTTTTAATGCGCGGCTCGGCAAGCGGCTGCTGCGAACAAACAGAGGGGGCGGCCCGCCCCTATCGAGGCGGATTTTGGGGACCCCGATTCTGAAACGGACAAATGGGGCCCATACAGGCGGAGAGAAGGGTTGCAAATTGGGCGGCCAAAGATCGACACCATGCCGATTGTTGGAGTTCGACTCCACCGAGTCCGTTGATGAGGAAAAGATGCATTCGTGAGGCAAAGGATGGTTGTAAGTCAGCTCTCTATTTGTTGCACAGATCGATCCGGGAGCCACTCTCAGATGCACAAAAGTAAACACCAAGGGAAGCTCAGCTCCCTGTTGTCTGTGTCTAGCTTTTATACCCCGTTTAGGACGTCTACTGTTCTTGTTGGTATCTTTCCAGTTGGCGTAACATACAACTATTGTTTTGACATTGCTGGCGTTAGTCCCCACACCCGTTCCCTTTTACCTTATCTTGTTATGTTGCGATTTAGCAGCGTCAGCGACCCCCTCCCTTGTTATGTCCCCGCAGGTCAAGCGTAAGCTTAATGTCACCACGAGCCTGTCAATGTACCTTCTGCTTTCCGGAATTTACTTACACTACGAGGAGGGCTGGAGCCCCCCTTCTCTTCCTGCCTGTGTTCCAGTTTGTTCCCCTTTCTCAGTGTGACAAAGTTTAGCACGCAGCCTAGCCCCCCTTCACAATGTGGCGTTTGGTGTCGAACGAAACCTCAGCTTAATACAGACTACGAGAACCATTCCAAAATTGAGCGGGACTTAAATGCTGGAAGTAACCGCTAATCTATTTTCTGACCACCTTTCGGGCAACTTGCTGCACATACCCAATCCTCCCGGAACGAAATGATGCACAGAATCGAGTATCGAAATGGTGGTTTTAATTTTTTCCCCCCTAATGTCAGACTTTTTTTTGTTTTTTTAAACAGTGCAAGAAGGCTTTGTGCCACTGTTACTGCACTTATTTTTTCTAATTTAAAATAAAATAAATTTGGCTCAAAATATCTAAATTTTGGGTCGCAACTTAACGGCAGAGGAAACATGCAGTCCAGTTCGGAACCACAACCTCTAGAAGTCATGAGCCGTTGCGGTGGACCGGTTTGGCTGGCCGGACCCAGCGGTGCCCTTTGCAAGAAGATACAGAGAACCCGCCTCCCTCTGCTATAACCATAACGACGCCATCTTGGCTCAGACCCGATTGGCTGGCACGCAGTCCAGCACCCAGATGACACGGTATCCTGGCAAAGGCAGGAAACCCAGGACCATCATAACAATAACATATCAACTCATCATAACAATCCACAAGCAGTCAATTACTTACAAGTGCAAGGATTTTGCATTCAAAAAGGGCTGAAGTGATCATAAAGAAAACTCCACCCTACTACCTGTCCACAGCTTTTGAGCAAAGGGATAAGAAATTATGGCTTCCTTAAGACTCTAGTCATGTTCTTTTGGGTTATCATAGGAAATTTGGGCAAAAATGGGAATGACAGTTGATTCAAGAGAAAAAAAAGCTCTATATTTTTGAGATGGGTCGTGATGTTATAGTGTTGGGTGAGGAGCACAGACCTCTTGTCAAACAGATTCCCTAGCAGTGTTCATACAAATCTGCATTATATACAGCGCAAATGCATCGGTTTCATAACAAAAGTCCATTGACAAGCGATGTTTAATATATCCGCACATATCATCCACACAGACATTTCCTTTTTATTATTTTTTCTTGACCGACTCATTTCCGTTCTTGCTATTTTGCAATTAATTGCAGTCACTGGCTCCCAAATGGATACTAAACACAAATGTTTGGTGTTTTACATTATTGCAAAGGTGTTACTAATTAAAAAGCACGCAACGAGACTGCTTGACGATTAACTTTTTAAACTCACAACAGCTCTCTCAGAGCCATAATTTGGGTTTCAATTTATTACTACTTGAGATGAATGTTTTACTTAAAACTATTGGCCGCTTCTAATGCGATTTATTTATAAAAATGCATAATTTTTGTTATTAAACCAATAAATTTGCATGACTTTTACAGAATTAAGCAAGCGTCCCAAGGCTTTCTGTGAGCGCTGTATGGTGTGAGCTGTAAGGATAGCTACGATCTGGGAATTTGAGAGAGAGAAAGAAAAAAAAAAACACATCACCTGATTGGCCAACCTGAGAACGAGCTTAACGAGCAGCTACGGTACATCCGTACACACTAGGCAGCTAATGGGATTGCAGGAGCCGCATTTCCCACTTCAAGCGAGGCCTCACGAGATCCAGGGAATACTTCGAAGAAAGAAGGAAGAAAAAAATAAACACGTGAACAGCCTCTTCGCCCAATAAAAATGGCAAAACGATCCCAGATGTCAAGCACACTGAAGAGTGCAAGAAACTCCGGACGCCAAACGACGTCAAAATCATTTCCAGCGAACAACAAGCTGCAAACCTGCTTTTAAAATGTTTCCTGCATAGGTGGCCGAACCTGCAAGGATTATAAACAGGAGAGCAGGGACTGCATCATCTTCTGTCGCATCTGCCTTGCATCACGAGAACTTCACCCGGCGTACTTAAAGGTGATAGGGCGCCGTTTGAGCACATCAAGCTGGGTCTGGCCCAGGAATGCGGTCGCGCTGATCCCCTTTGCAGAGATGACTCTGAAGAACGAGGTCTTTATCTGTGCTAACAGCTACACTAATGCCATCGCAGGCATCGCTGCCTCTTCAAAAAGACTCAGCCGCTCAGAAAGTCTATACACCGAGCAAGTCTGAGTGGAAGTTGGAGCCAATTTCCAGTTGTGCATCACTCTCCCGACACCTTACGTGAAACGAAGGCCAAAATCGATATGGGGGGGGGGAAATCATTCAGGTAGATGTTCCAGCTAATTATGAACGTCACCCATTAACTGCACAGACAAACCTGATCTGCTCGATCTGAAATGGAGAGCGATATGAAAGAAAAAAAAAATGTAGGTGGGGAAAGTTTCAAAATCTGGAGCTAAGAATAGGCTCCACTGCGATGGCGGCACCTAAACCTTGGCAAAAGAAAGGCGTATGACGAACGAGGCACTTCGGACCTCCCAATAAGTGACAGCTGGAGGTAGGAACGGCCTGGGCAGGGTTTCTCTATTTAGGTTAATAATTACCCCTGACAGCGAGGTACGTTTGACCCAGTAACTCTCAGATCACTCTTAGCAGCACAGTCATGAAGAGAGCAGGGGCCAAGTCCGCATTACTGCCTTCCTTCCGTCAAATTACCATCAACGACGTTCACGTGGGCCGTGCTTTGTCCACCTAGGCAATTTGCAGTCATTTGTTAATTTAAATACATCTATGAATTTTCTAGAACAGTTCACGCTAGTGCTCTACTCAAAGGGACTACAACAAGGCCGTCTCCCAGAAGGTGAAACTGTGATGTAAATTTCCGTAATCGCTACACTGCCCATTTCCAGGTGGGAATCAAATTTGCACCACGTGTATACACACACACACACACACACACACACACACACACACACGTCCATCTGTGGTAGTGTTTTTCTATATACCCAGCTCAACTTGTGTAAAATCCAGATTTATGCAAAAAAAAGAAAATCGTAGTCATTTTTGACTTGCATCTTTGAATGGTACGGGAAGGTAAATCCGACGAGCTTAAAATCTGACTTGCGTAACGGTTTGCGTAACTGATTACCTACGTCAATCTAAAAGCGTCGTACCAGTAAAATGTAAAAGTAACATGCAAAGTAGTAAAATGTACCAGTTTACTACTTTGCTGTAATTTGTGCTCCCACCCCTCTACAGAGACGCACCCAGAGAGGCACACAGAAGATTATTTCTACAGAAACCTGCCCAGAACGCAAAGAAGGTGAATTTGCCTGGGGAAATGGGACGGACGAGCACCTCGGGTTACAAATTAACGCTCAAAGCCCCGAGGCTGAGGCAGTGAAGAAAACGGACATTTCAATTCGACGTTATTCAGACGCGACACTAAGGGTTGAGCGAAGCCACTTAACTTGGTTGCCTCCAGTGTGCACTGATCTCCGGATAACGCGTTACATTTTGAGGACAGAAGATAAGAACCAAGGATGTGACTCCGCAAAAGCTTCATCGTGAAAGTTAGCTCTGAAGCCCCTTGGAAAATCCATATATTAACAACTGACACTTGATCACCAGGCCAAGCTTAGCGTCACAAAACGAAAATCCGCTCCAGGATATTAACGTAGCCCCGAAGATCCGAGACCTACTAATCCAGTCTCTTCGAGACTGCCTCACGGTCAAGTATCCCCGCTCCCGGATTGCTGGTGCATCCCCCCCCCCACCCCCACAAATGTCACCGGTTACTCTGTCGAAAGCCGGTAAGGACCCAGGAGGGCACGGCAGACAAACCCCGCTAGTTTAGGCGTCTGCTTCCCTGCCAGCTGGCACAACCTGTTTGTCAAAATTCACGAGGGCCTTTCCTCCTTGGCTACCGTACCGCCAACTTCACCGTCAAGCCTGTTGCGCCCATGAATTGTCGAAGTACAAAGAAATACACGCCGACGGTCTCTTTGCAGGGATGTTTAGAGAGAGAGAGAGAGACTGATAAAATACTATTAACAATATACTTAAAATGAAATTAAGCTTTACTTACCAAGTACGAGAACAGGTACATAGGAATGTGTTTTTTTTTCTCCTCCATATATTCCATGTTGCTCTCTTTGACATGCACAGATATAGAGGTGAGAGGGAAAGTTAAGGTTTGAGCACAGGGGCAGCAATCCCTCCAGCCGCCCTGGAATACTTTTGGGGTTGTGAAAGGTCTTGCTCAAAAGCCCAACATAGATGCAGCTACTCTGCCAAGCACGGGATTTGAACTGGCGACCTGCTGATTGTGGGCACAAAAGCCAAACCCGCTGAAGCCGCTAGACCTGGGTAGGGGGACCTTCTCCATGGAGGGCCGGTGTGGGTGCGGGTTTTTGGGACGGCCTCTCAATCAGGCCAATGACAGCGGATCCCCAGGACTGGAGCTGATAACCAGTTTCATTATTGGCTGACTGAGAGGCCATCCCAAAAACCCGCACCGGCCCTCCATGGAACGGGTCCCGCACCCCCCGCACTAAACAAAAGCCTGGTGCTACGAGGTCATTTTGAGTTAAAGGTTCGGAAACTGTCATCCGAAGCTGTCACCAACGCTTAATGTCCAACTGTACCACACTTACGGGGCCCGAATGTGTCACATTTAAATTGACCCCCAGCTTGATCATTTGGGGCCCCATCATCGCCCCGCCGAAATGGTCCCTGGAGACGCTCCGCTAAGCTCGGCCTTCGAAAACACCTGCCGGCGACTTCAGGGCCCTGAGGAGAATATAGAGCAGGTTGGGGCACGGGCAGCCCTGGTGGGATCGGCCTCCGGGGAAGAAGGCACTGCCTTGTCTGGGAAGGAGAAGATGGCTTTCCTCTGCCTAACGGTGAACAAACCCCTCTTGTATGCCTGTTTCTGTCTCTGATCCAGGGGAACAGAACCAAACTGAATGTATGATACTTGGGGGGGGGGGGGGGGGGGGGGGACCCAAGACTCAAGTCTCATAGCATCTAACTCTGAAAGATTAACACATCAAACACTGAAATTACCCGCAGGCCCCAACACACTGTGCTAATATTTATCTTTGTTAAATATAAGGCCTTTAATTATTTACCGGGAACAAAAAATGTCCTTCTGACTTGGACAAACGGATTTCAAGGGACAGAGAGAGAACATCACATGCAATAGCCAGTAAGACTTAATAGGCTTATAACTTAAACAGGTACTTTTTATTTTTTATTTTATCTCACTGTGCAAACATTAAGGAGGAATTTTGGAAATCAATATTTTCTTCTGATGAAGGAGGTTCGATGGAATATTTCACCCCTGTTTATTTAATCTGCCTTTTACGAACCCTGACGAGTCTGATATTCACCGTATTACATTTCAGTCAGCAATGGCAGTATCATCCCTGCCTGTTCCCGGTTCCCAAGGAAGTACATAAAATGTTCTTTGGGAAGATTAATAGCTCTGATAACCAGAGCAAATTAAAACCTGACCTATCGCATTACATTGTAAAAATAATTTTAAAAATTTGCCCGGATCTTCAGAAGGGACTATTTGTTAACCGCAGCCCATATAAAACGCAAATAACCGCGTCTAATATTAGCACCCTGATAATTGCAAAGGAGGAGAAAATCACGGAAATGCAGGAATCCTAAATAACGATTTTTTTTTATTATTTTGTTAATTGAAGATTCAGGTCTGTTGCTGCAGTCACGCACATTTCAAACTATTTAGATGCTTTGGGGTACGTATTAAAACTTCATTAATTAATTAGATAAACAATGGGCCAGTCCAATTAAATAGACCGTAATGCCACAGACAAACCTAACAGCGCACCAGACCAGGGCATGGATACCATGCAATAGCGGTGGAAAAGACCTGCGCACCAAATCAGCCCCAAGCTTCTTTAAGTTCTTAACCTAAAAACTCACATTAATAATCCCAACGAATAGGGGAAATGCCTTTAAAGCGAAACCCGGGTTTAGGAAATAAGGTTAATCCCGCGGATCAAATTACACAGGGTCATCAAATGAAAAAAGTACCGCCCAACTGTTGCTTAATTTAATGCAGCACACTTCAGCACATCTAAAAAAATTAATACAAGCTTGATAAAATAAATACCCTGTATAATCGCAGTTAAGTACTGTCATATTCTGGAATATTTATTTACTTTTTATGCCAGTAAATCGGGGAAAAAAACGGATCACCGTTTTGCAACTAGTTGCATTTTAAAGGTGGATGCAAAGGGCCTAGGCTGGGGCTCATTTAAAGTTAAGCTTAATCTTGCCGGGGGTCCCGCAGTTTATGAGGGCGTATGAACGCCGACAGTCCGCGGGTGACAGCACGCCTGGTCCGACTACGGAAAGCACGGCAAGCCGGTGGGGGGCTACGCAATTCCGCAACGGAGCAGAGGATGAGCCTGCCCGCTGCTGGGGTGGCGACTCCGGGTTCCTAGCACGCCACGAAGCCGGAGCCCCAAGCGAGGACAGCCCGCAGGATCGGCGACGACACGCCGCAAAAGTTTTCCGGGACTGAAAGCGAGTCGATCCTGTCGCAGGGTCGCTGGCCTCTTCGCCTCTCGCTCGGAAATAAACGCACAATCAGACTCAAACATACGCAACAGACCGGACTTGGAGAGAGGGGGGAAGAGGAGGGTTAGGGTTAAAAAGACGGGAAAACAGCAGGAGCGCCGCCGTCGCCGCGCAGGGGCTCCACGCCGCAAAGGCGCCGGCCGAGCCCTTCTACCAGCGCATAGCTCCCCGCTGCCGGCTCCCGTCCGCTCCGCGGCGAGTCTTTCCAAACCAGGAAGCCGCATGCATCGCTATGCACGGCACGCACATCCACTTACTGCTCCCTTACCTGGACCTGCGCGATGCCGGCCGGCCCGTCTGCGATCCCCGGCGAGTTCTCAAACACCCGGTCCCGGTAGAGGGACCAGAGACCCACGTTGGGCAGGAAGAGCAGAGCCGCCAGCAGCAGCCCCGCCAACTGCAGCAGTCGCTTCTGTTTCCGTCGCATCGTCTCTCCGCCTTTCCTTCTTTCTTTCCCTTTCTTTTTCTCTCCCGCTCGCCGGACAGTAAAGCCCCAAGTCCGGCTTTATCCAGGTGGAGACAAGTTTCACTCCGAGGCGACGCGGCGCTGATCTGACTTGCGCGGCGCTTCCGCTAGGGGGCGTTACCGCGGCCCTGATTGGGGAAGCGCGCGCCTACTTACCGGGGCAATACATAATAAACATTTTTTTTTGCTTTAGATTATATAAAATCTTTTCATGACGTGTTTATATTCCCGTTAGATGAATCCATGCAGCCCTTTATGGCGTTAACGCGCAGACACGCAGAGGCAGACTGCAGCCGCCGTACATGTGCAACCGGAGAAGTGACTGCAAGTCGCTCTTACGTTTTATTACGGGCGCAGGCTGTTGCTTGTGCACGTTAACTATTGAAGCACCAGAAAATTCAGTAAAAACGATTGTAATTGAAATCGGGGCGCCTTTATTAGCTGAGGGCACAATCCGTCAGGTGAAGTGATGTTACAAATAACGTGCCCGTATTTTGATATAATCGATCGATTTGTCGGATTAGTATGTCTATGAAATTCTGCGAATAAAATGGTATAACATCGTTGGCATGCACTCCGCATCGAAGGAGTTCCTAGCCATTGAAAAGATCACGGGCTAAGTCAAGTTAACCTGGGGCTTGACGCTTTTTTTGGCATCTGGGTTAAAATACTCGGGGCTCCGAGTAATACGACCTAACAACGCCCAAGCTCCGTATTATTATTTACAACCTAATAAGGAAAAGGTACGTCCGGCTGAAAGAAAGTGAAAGAACATGCAATGCGATTAGGCACTGTGTTAGCTTTAATTAATTGCATTTTCGTTTTTGGGAATTACATACAAACTTTTTTTGGTGCTGACTAATCTCCCAGGAGTATAGAAAGTTTACATACACACCTTAATGAAAAAACTGTGTAACATTGTTTTTGACAACGATTAACTAATTACGCGAGTCATACTTGCAGCCTAATTTCTTTTTTTTTTTCACGGCACTGTTGAGGTTTAGTAGTCAAAGAAACGTGGTTTTCTGTATAATATACGCCCCGTACTGGGTTATGCTCTGCTTTTTGCCCATAGCATCTGGGATGGGCTCAGGATGCCCGCATCCCTGAATCATACAAGGAGGTATACAAAATGGATGGATGGATGTATGAATGGATGGAGGTTCTTAATGAGTGTCCTATAATAATTTAGATGACACAAAGTGTGTTTTGAGTCTTGAAAAGATTTTACAATTACTGATTTGGTTACTCCATTCATCCATCCATCCATCCATCCCAGCTTGTCCACCACATGAACATTCTCATCACGTAGAGAGAAACATAAAGGTTTCTGTTGGGTTTGGTTACTAACAGGGCAGAGAGGGTCCCCGTGCTGGGGGTGGGGGATGTTATGAGGCCTGCTTATCCAGTCAAGGCTCTTCGATACTTCTGGAGCCTGTCATCCAGGCAGAAGAGGACACAAGTCGGGAGGAGGGGGGGGGGGGTACTTTGTATGGGAGGATAATAAGACATCAGTTCCCTAACCTAAATCACACGGAATCTTGCGTCGTCGGGATTGTTGGCCACTAATCGCTGACCTTTCCCAACGACGCAGGTTGAAAAAAAGGACAGGTATCCTAAACCCAAGAGAACGTGCCTTAATCCTCAGCATCCACGCGGTCTGCTCCTCTTCACCGCTCCTCTACTCCTCTTCACTGCACGTCAGTGCTTAATTGGGTCGTTAACGTGATCCTTTGGTAGGGAGACATCGTACTTAGCGATTCAGGCGTCAAACAGGTGTTAATTAAAACACGCTACAAAACGTCCTTAAGTACCAGAAAGGAGCTCTATCCTAAACCAAGATGAAGGGGCTGAAAATGGAATGACTAATGTTTCCATGGTGATGAATTATAGCATTATGGTCTGTTTCCTCAATTCATCTAGCTGTTATACGTAAATGAATGATGGAGTAAAACATAGAGGTTTTAAACGTCTGTTACATCTATTCTAACAAATAATGGGCAGTGATTCATATAAATGTATCTAATATAGAGCCTGAGGTTATTTTATCGACATTTGGCCCCTCGCCAAAGTGTTTCACAGCAAAAAGATGATGCGTGCTAATTGCTAGCCTGAAACACTCTTGGAATAGTCTTTCCAAAGATTTTAAGCTTTAATGGGGTTTAGGGAGGACGGAGTCAGCTGACATTAGATGCTAACATCCCACAGGTGCTATAAATCACTTCGGTATCACAACCTTGCCCGGGACCAATCATAGAGGGAGGTGAAAGGTCAAAGGCAGCTCAGCCATTGGTCTGTGGCTCACCCAATCAAATGCCAGCTTGGCAGCGCTTCGCAAATATAAAAGAGCAGCCCATTATATGTCCAGAAGACCACATAAATATCCAGCTGCAGGGAGAAATCAGCACCAGCGTGCAGAATGTTAAGTCCTGCTCGGCGAGGTGGCAAATCAGAGGGGAATATTATGACTCCATTTAAGGGTGACTGCAAGAAAGAGAGTTTTCCCGCTGTTAAATGCAAGTAAATAGGCATGTGCATTCCCTAAAGACATTCCATATTTATCTTCTTTCCTACCATGTTTCAGTGTTTGAGACTTGACAGATGCTGCCCCGAATGAGAGCTGAAGAGGATTCACTTAATTAGAAGGAACATCTGGCCTGGACACTGATCACAGGGCCTTGACATAATGTGAGACGAAAGTGAAACGTGCATGAGGTCATGTCCTGCATAGTCATCTGCCGAAGGGCATCTCAGCTGCGCTTTTATTTTGCGTTCATTATTTTTTTTTCCATAAGTTCCCCAATATATCCTGTCCAGAATTATCCTATACAGCAATGCTGTTCAGGAGCGCCGGGTCGTTGTGGGTATGGACCTGAACTCATACTGGTTAATACTACCTCAATGGCTGTTGGGTTTAAATGGATGCTGGGGAAGAGGGATTTGACTCACTTTCACCGCCGCAACCTCTGCTGTGCAGTTGCATGTCCCGTAAAATATTAACAAAATAACAAATGTAAGTCATGCATTAAAAGGTTTTGTAAAAAACGTTTTACATTTTATTTATTTTGCAAACGCTTTTATCCGAAGCGATGTACATTTTCGAGAAAGCAGGGTCAGACCCCGGAGCAACTAGGGGTTAAGGACCTCACTCAGGGGCCCGATGGAGAGGGTTAGGGGCCTCGCTCAGGGGCCCGATGGAGAAATCGCACTGGATCACTGGGATTTCAACTGGTGATATTCTATGAATACTCTATGAATCCCTCCATCATGTAAATGTTTATCCAGTGCTGGGTCTTGGGGGTGTCGGGGATGGGGGGGGGGGGGGGGACTCAACATGGACACATCAGACAGGATGCCAGTCCTGAACACTGCACCTGAACATCACTAAGTGAAAATGACAAGATATATATTGTAACATAAATTTGTTGCGAGATGTAGTAAAACATCACCGGAAGAACATTATTTCCCAGTTTTGGTGAATTGAAGTCAACGTGGAAGTAACACACCCATGCCAGGTGTTATTTTTGAACATTTATGGGCATTATATGTATATTCAGCTCAGAAATATGCTGGTCTTTCCTGTTTTCTCACGCTTGTTTGACACAGTACAGTCCCCTAGGGCTCAAAGTTAAGATCTTTTGTTTGGACAGTCGTGGACGCGCTGCAACTCCCTCGGTCACGGATAGATGTTTCAAATTGCAGGCCTCTGGCCGTCCGCGGTCCCTGAGGGTGCGTGTGACTGCGGGCGGCGTTTACGCTTTCTGGACTGTTGCGTGGTATCCGGCCGTCGAATTGCCGTCGGTCCTACAGGGAGCTTTAATTGAGCGATGCTGTCGTTGTCGCCGGGCGCGATTCTGGCCTCTCTCCTCTTCTTGATCTCTCACCAAGCTCACGAGGCGTACCGTTTAGAGGTGAGTCAGAGCTCGCCCCTCCTGCCTCCAGAACTCGGCGCGCCCCAGGGCAGCCACGTGAAGTTAATAAGAGTCTGCGTGGAACCCCACCTGCTGAGGTACACAAACTCTATTTTAAACAACACAGACGGCAGGGTCTCACCTTTTATTCACACCTGATGTTGCCGTCGGCGTCACTCCTGTTGTTCTTTGTCCGCATAACTGTGATGCCTCAATAGTATCAGTCTATCTGAGTCATCACACTAAGAAGGGGCGTGACTTCAAGGGGCGGGGCAAAGTCAGGTGACAATCTTATCCAATTAACTACTTTCCTGTTTTCCTGGAATTTTGCTCTGTAACTGTTTAGTGCTATCTATCTATCTATCTATCTATCTATCTATCTATCTATCTATCTATCTATCTATCTATCTATCTATCTATCTATTTATCTATCTATCTATCTGTCTGTCTGTCTGTCTGTCTGTATGACCAGACTTTGCTCCCTGGAATCCTTTGCACATCCTTTCCCATTGCTCGACCATCACGATGATTACATGCACCTTGGCCAGAAAGTCGTTTACGTGCCGCTGGTGCACAGGCCCACCCTCGAGAATCAAGCTGCTGTTGCTGGAGATTCGGCTCCTCACCTGGGGGAGGGTGGGTGGAGGGTCAGAGATGGGGGCCGTGACTTTCCCCCGTCTTGTCTGGCTCGTAAACCATTTAATATTCCACACGGCGGAGTTTCCCTCTCACGGCACCGATATTGACATCCATTGTTTTACTTCATGTGAAATCGATACCTGTTGTCATGTTTACTTGAAAGATCAGTCCCGGGAGGAAGGGGGGGGGCATAATTTCATTGAGTTGACCCCCTCCCCACGTTATTGATGCCACTTCGTTCCCTTTCTTCAGTGCCTCAGTGCCGGTGGTTAAATAATCTATTTATGACCCGAGATGACATTTCTCCTGAAAGTGCTGCTGTGGAGTAGCGATGGGCTAGGACTATGGGGGGATGATAGTATGAAGTACCAGCACAGCTGGGTTTGTGATAGCATGATGTACTGGTGCCAATTATTTATGTTCCTCCCTGTTATTCTTTGCCAACATCCTCGCCTTCAGCAAGCAATCGTCAGTTTGATCACGTGGGATGCGGTATGTAACTCAGTAGGTTAGGACTTAATATCACCAGAATGTTGTTGGTTCAAATCCCAGCGCCTGCAAAGTCACTTCATTGTTGAGCCCCTAACAAGACCAAGTGCTCCATGGACTTAAAACAGTACACTAGACACTCTAGACTTTCCAGGACCATTGTTGCTGCACAAGAACATTCTGTTTCCAAAACTTGCTAATGTCTTTCCCCGTCTGGCCCAAGCAGATGTTCTATCGTACTCGGTGTCGTAGTTGCGTTTTTTTCCGACGATTCCGGCAACAGGAACTAAAAGCGTCCTGCCTAGACATGCGCTAGTGGAGAAGGTTGCGGTGGCTGATTGGTACGCGAGACCGCGGCGATCCTCCCCACGCTGTCCGGCCCGAATGGCTCATGGGCTATGGTGACAGGCCGCTGTGCCCTCCAATGGAGCCGAACGAGGCTGCTTTATCTGATAATCCCTCAGAAGGAAAGCATGTCCTGCAGGAAGTTACTGTTATTGTTACTGTTTGTTCCTGACGAGTGCATCATTCAAGCATTCATGCATCCATCCATCCATCCATACTTCCACCACCTTCTAGATGCCAATTGAGGACGGGGGCGGGGTAGAGTTTGTGCCCAGCAGCACAGAGTACAAGGCAAGGGACACTCTGAATGGGATGCCAGTCCATCATAGGGCTTACCCATAACATGCTTACAGTTCCATGCAGTGTTTCTCAATCCGGTCCGCAGGGACCCCCAGACAGTCCATAGTTTTGCTCCCTCCCAGATCCCAGCCCCCCCACACAAAACAGTTAAATTAAGGACATTGAGTACCTGGTACAGGTGTATTGGGAGCTGGGAGGGAGCAAAAATGTGGACTGTCTTCCCGCTGACCGGATTAGGAAACACTGTTTACTGCATTGCTGCGCAAGTTCGCACATGGTACCTATCTGGATGGCGGCTGTAATTTTCAGCAGAACATAAGTGTGTGCAGTTCATCAGGACAGAGATTGTGTCGCGGGTCCAGAAATAACACAGAAATGAGTGGGAATCGCGTCCCTGCCAGCGTCCGCCCCGCCGATGTTTCCTCCCCCCGTCTTCATCCCTCCCTCTCGCTCTCTCGCATTTCCGCAGGGCGAGAAATGACAATGTGAGACTGTCGGCGCTGAGATGTGCACCGGCGCACTTAGCACTGATAGCGGACGCGCTGTTCTCGGATCCCACTCTGTCATCGGGTCCCCTAGAGCGATGGGGGTGGAGAGGGGGGTGTCAGCGTTCAGGATCGCAGCACCTAGCGAGGTGCGGTAAACGTTACGGTAAACGTATCCGCAGCAGAGGAAGAGCAGAAAACGAGCCGTAAAAGCCGATGTCATTCAGCCGAAAAAGAGCCCCCTTTCTCGGAAACCAAGCCGAGGAATCATAAGAGACCATAAGGCAGACAGCAAGCTCTCGGTGCAGAAGGTTGTCGGTTCAAATCCCAGGGTCGGCTGGTGACGTTACCCCTGAGCCCATGAGTAAAGCCATTAACGTCTAATTGCTCCAGGGTCTGTCCCACTTTCTTGATTGTACGTCACTTTGGTTACCTCTACTAAATAAAAAGATGTAAAATATAAGCATACGTCCGAACTCACAGTCCCACGGGAGAGGGTCGGCACCCGTCCTGCAGTGGCCCGTGGTTTTCGGCAGGAAAACCGCTGGGCAGACAGAGAATGTGCAGCGTCAGGGACCCTGATTCATATTCACACCAGCATGCTTGTGTGTCGCTGCGGGTGACAGAGGCGTCTGATGTTGACGGAGCCACAGAAGCGAATCTTTCCTCCACTTGAAAGGAAAAAAAACGTCAAATCAGACATCAGGGACAGGTTGTTCCGTCGTGGCCATTGCAGATGGAGGGGATTGAACATAGATGGATTAGTGTATCATATTACAACTGCACAGGTGGGTCTGAGTCAAGGGGGTTTTGATCCCCACCTTTTCATGTAATTCTACCGTAATTTCATATTTAAAATTATATGTCTGATCCTGCACACTTTCCCGAGACTTGACAGCCAGGCAGCGATTATACATTTTTTTTAAGGCGGAGAGCACAAGGGTGAGCCAACCTTATCATGAGCAAATGATATGTTTTGCATTGATGAATGACAGATGAGGGGATCCCCCCCCCCTCCCCCAAAAGTTTCAGACAAATCATAGTCAACCGCAAACGTGCAGGAGCGGGATCGGGGAAATCTGAGTGCGTTACAGGCTGGTGCTGTTGTACCATTAATGCTCATCCATGTCTTTTCCTGTATAATATCGTTCTCTCTTTGTAGCCGAGCTAGTAACACAGGGATTATACCCATCACTGCTTCGTTTCTGCGGACGATTGGCCATTTTAGCCACGAGTGAGGTACTTAACCCGCATTGCTACAGTTAAACCTCTTTATGAAGGCGCCAGCTAAGCAATTAAATAACGGTAATGTCACTTTTTCTCTCTCCCTCCTCGAAATATAAAACCTGCAGCTTTGACCTTCATGGTTTAATTGAGACCGATATCAAAAATTAGGCTCCGTCACGCCGGGATAAAAATCCCAGGAGGCACCGGTGGATATGCAACGGCGTCGGTGGCGCGCTGCCGGGTCGACGGGGGGCCGGCGGAGACGCTGCTGAAATATGCATAAGCCGGAGGAACAGACACAGTCGGTTGTGTTTTGCGGGAAGGTCGGCGAGGACAATTATGAAAGCCACAGTAAGGCACTGGTAGCTTTGGGGAGAAAAAAATTAAAAGGGGAATTAATTAGATATCTGCTAACGAGTGGCTATTCTGCCGTGAGTGTATGAAAAAGGAGAAAGGACTCAAAAAGCGGAATGAACGATGAGCCCCGGATTACCCTTCAGTGGTCTGTCTGAGGTCCCTTTTTGTTCATTTTACCAGCACTGGCTAATTGACAGGGTTAAAAGGAATGAACCAATCAATGCCTTAAGTGGCAGAAAAATAAAAGGACTGGACCAATCAAAGCCTTAAGTGGCCGAAAAATAAAAGGGACAGACCGATCAGAGCCTTAATTGATCATGGATCATAGGTAGGGTGCCAGTCAGAAGTCTGGGCACATCTGCTTTTAATGCATATTTCTCTATTTTAACTATGACATTCACCTTATAGTAAATGACCTTCAGGCAATGAAGTAATATATTTGAAATACTGCAACGACCAAGAGAAGTGTTCAACATCTTTACATGTTTAAATGTTACACCGTTCAAAATAGCCCCCTTGGGCTGTGATGACAGGGTTGCAGACTCTCGGCGTTCTTTCAAGCAGCTTCCAGAGTTTCCACGAGTTCTGGGCACAGGTTCTGTGTCCAGACTTTTGACTGTTACCGTATATATCATGGAGAGAGGAATGAGGAATGCATCTGAACCTGGGGGGGGGGGTGGATAATTTCTTTGTCTGGCAATGCAAATATTGCAAGTGATGCAACATTAATCACACAGCCTAAACAGTGGATTGATAGATCTCGGAATTACAGAGGACATTCATAACACTCGCTGTGTATCCAATATCATTCGCCTGACCTAAAAATCATGTTTTTGATATAATTCAGGCTTCGATTAATACAGTTTTGTGGGTTTGCATTCAATTATTTGTAGGCCTCCAGCAGTGGTTCTCCTTCCCTGGATTCGAAAGGTCATGGACAGGCCTCTTGAAGCCTCGTTTTCCGCAGACTGACTGCAGGAGGTCTGCATCCCGCATGTGTGAGGTTTTCTGGGCCTGGGCCATATTGTGCAATATGCCATGCAATGGAACCATGGGCATCAACCTCTCCTAACCTCTCCCTCATGCTTAACCCAATGTTATGCCCTTGGATGGGACAGACATGTTTTGCATGGTGGTTTGATTCCTCCAGTATTATTGGCACCCCATAGTGTCATCAGGGAGCTGAGTCATCACCTGCAAAGTCCTTTTACCCCCCAGCAAAATCAAAAACCACACCGACTGGGGACAGTAAAGTTGTAGCTCTTATTTATTTAATGTGGTGCAAAATTAAAAAAATATACATATATAAATATATCCGGTATTGTTTAGTGTGTTGTCATGAATGAATGACTCCCAACTGCAATTGGTTTATTTATGACTCCCAGTTACAATCTGTGAATGAATGGATCCCAGTTACAACCAGTTTATGAATGACTCCCAGTTACAGCCAGAGGATGAATGACTGCCAGTTATAATCAGTGAATGAATGACTCCCAGTTACAGTCAGTGGATGAATGACTCCCAGTTACAGTCAGTGGATGAATGACTGCCAGTTACAGTCAGTGGATGAATGACTCCCAGTTACAGTCAGTGGATGAATGACTCCCAGTTACAGTCAGTGGATGAATGACTCCCAGTTACAGTCTGTGAATGAATAACTGTAGTTATTATCAGTGAATGAATGACTCCCAGTTAAAGTCAGTGGATGAATGACTCCTAGTTACAGTCTGTGAATGAATGACTCCCAGTTACAGTCAGAGGATGAATGACTGCCAGTTACAGTCAGTGGATGAATGACTGCCAGTTATACTCAGTGAATGAATGACTCCCAGTTACAGTCAGAGGATGAATGACTGCCAGTTATAATCAGTGAATGAATGACTCCCAGTTACAATCTGTGAATGAATGACTCCCAGTTACAGTCTGTGAATGAATGACTCCCAGTTACAGTCTGTGAATGAATGACTCCCAGTTACAGTCTGTGAATGAATGACTCCTATTTACCATCAATGAATAAATTCATTAGAAGTACATGACAGTCTGGCCCCAGCTTCCCCCATCTGCTGCTGGAAGCTCTGGTCTCTCAGCCACTGTCCGTCAAATGCAGAAAATCAGAAAGTGCCACGGGATATGCCGGCCATCACGACGTCCGATCCTGGTATTCACGTCTCGTCGCCGAGAATCAATGAACAGGCCTCTCGTTTGAGGGAAAATACCATCAGGAGGTTTGGTCCCTGGTTAACTGGGCACTTTAATGCAATCCTGAGATGTAACGGCACCCGCATTAATCAACGACTTGCTCTCTCACAGGTAAGAGCAACAAAAGGGGAGGGAGTTCGAGACTCCAGGGCTGGAAAGGCAATAAAAGGATGTTTTACAGATGATTCCATCTAGTATCTTCTTATTGATCTTTATTTCGACGGCATTGGGCTCAGGCTGGGTTGGGAATGAAAGGTTTTCAGAGGGTTATTAAACGTCCTAAAATGTCCTGGGGAGCAACACGGCAAGCAACACGCGCATGTGATTTACGATTACGCAGCAGGAAGAACGATCCTAAGCACAAGCCGTTGCAACGCAGGAGCGGTTAAAGCAGACAGAACCAAGAGATCCAGATCTGCATCCCATAGAGAATCTGCGGCTTTCTCTGGAATCTGGAGTCGACAGGAGACGTCCAACCAACATGTGTCATGACATCAAGCATGCAGGAGACGGCAGCAGACAAGGTCCAAACAGAAAGGGGTTTATTCACAGGAGCAATCACTCACAGGAACCAAATTTCACTTCAATGGGTTCAAAACAAGGGAAAAAAACAGTAGGCAGGGAACAATACACAAGACAACAACATCCATGACAGACCTAGACACTGGACTAAGAAATACCAGCCTAATAAGGGAAAAAACAGGAGGCAGCTGGAGTGAGCCACAAGAGAGCTGGAACAAGAGGTACTACAGCTGAACAATAGGCATGGATAGTGCATAGGCAGACCAGGAGAGGACACTAGTGGGTAGGCAGGACATAACACTGGGCGGCTATTTACCTCAAAATTCTTAGAGCTGTTATTTCAGCAAAAAAGTTGCTCTACCAAACACTAAGGTGCGTGGAGTTGAATATTTAATTTGCGAATTTTTCAGTTTTTGATTTTCCTTAAAGATTTGAGAACGAATGCTTGATTTGGACTGTACTGAGAGAGACTAAGAATTCACAACAAAAATACAGACAGGAAGAATATCAGTATGTTCATCCATCTGTCCTCCGTGCCTGCTTGTCCTGTGCAGAGCCTATCCTAGAAGCTACTGGCGCAAAACAGAGAATGTTTCTCAATACCAAATACATCAAAAGATCATACTTGCGGTCTTGCCGAGATCGGTCTTGCTAACTTGCCTTCCAAGACTGAACCTAGGAGGCACTGAATCATTGGATCGGTCTCGTTCAGTAACAATGCAACCGATGTATCCATGATATTTGGGGTGGAGCAAGACCAACATCCAGGGAATTTTCCCGTTCTCTGTACTTCTGTTCTTGAGTATTGGAACTGGTCTTCAGCAATGGAAGATGACGTAAAATGGGTACGCGAGTACGGTCAAGTACGCATCGCCCAGAGAGTTACCCAGCAAAGAGTGCCAACCCATCACAGAATACGTGTGTATATATATATATATATATATATATATATATATATATATATATATATATATATATATATATATATATATAGTTTTTATTTAAAGCAAATCTGAGATATTTAATGGTGGGTTAAGTGCTCCTGCAAGCCACTTCAAGCTCCCATCATAAGGCCTTTTTCAAACAGGCTCCTTGTGAAAATGTGGCTTAAGAGAGATAGCGGAACATCCCCCAGGTCACTAGCACACTTGGGAGGCTTCAAAGAGGGTCCTGGCTCCCCTCGAAAAAGGACACAGCCATCGTGGATGGTTGAGTTGGGCAGGACTCTGGGCAGCCCCTGAGGGTCCATCAAAAGGTGTTTCCGTCTGAGTGACAACTTGCTCACCTGTGGAGACCGTGGGATTCAGTCAGTTTTATTGCCCATCGGGAGAGATGGGTGGTTCAACGTTGCCGCCTTTCTGTTTGCCCACTTTTCATCTCCTCCAGGAACTCATTAATAAAGGTGTTTTGTACAAATGTTAGCGATTTAGGAGCATTGATTAAACATTATTGAGAGTTAGTGGCTGGCTGGGGCCGTGGGGTCCTCATGAGCGCGGACAGACATGCCCTAACTATATCTAGTGGGACAAAGTGTCATCACACAGCTGCAAGCGTGTGTGATAAAAGGCTGTCATTATGCCAGAGGGCATAATATCTCACTGCCGCAGAAGGAGCAGTCAGTGCGGCCTGTCAGTGGATGTGACAAGAGGATGCTGGGCCTTTTACCGGACAAAATCGTAATGAGCTTCGTAGACCAGGAACAGGGTGGCGAGACTCTCTAGTCTTGTTTCTGGTTAAATTCCAAAGTAAGTTACACGTAATCCTGTTGCAAGCAGGTTATTACATGGATGTACATGGAATGCAGACGAGGTGGAATTGGAAGGGCAAGATCTGATGAATGTGGTAGGCAGGGCTCTCAAGTCTCGCACACTGACCGTGAGACGCACACTGTGCCCCTATCGGATGTGATCTCATCTGTTTGAAATTATAGAGAAATTCCATCCATCCATCCATCCATCCATCCATCCATCTTACCACCACTTATCCTAGTGCAGGTCACAAGTGATACTCAAGGAAAAAACAGGGAGGAGATATAGAAGAGAAAGGACATCAGAGATGGTCCCTGTGAGACTTTTCTGAAGTAATCAGCATCGGCAAGACAATGAGTTTCTCGACTGGCCCTGAGGCATTCGGAACATGCCGCCACTTTCCTGTTTACTGCTTTTCCTGAGTGGTGTAAAAAACAGATTCAGATTTAGCTGTCTAGCTGATGCTTTTATTCAGAGTGCCTCTTTTATGTAGCAGAAATTTTTACTAAAGTAATTCCAGTGTTGTGATCAAAGCTGGACCTCTATTACGAATAGAAAAATCTTCAGGAAGTCTACGAGACCATTAAATATTGAAGGAGCATCGCTGTGAATGGTGCGATCATGGGTGTGGTTGATGGAGGAGGGGAGGGCTGGACAGTGATGATCCTGAAATGGAACAGTGAACCCATCCTGGCCTTGGACTTTGAGAACAAAGCCGAAAGTGTCTCATAACTGGTTTATGTGACATGATATTTATTCTAAATGTTCAATTTATATTCAGTGACCTTCTGATGTGGCGTCTGACCCCGGAGGGAAAAGGGCAGAGCGGGTGGTAGGCTGGCAGTGCGTTATGCACTCACACAGCGACCTTCTCTTGTGCACCACCAAGGCATGCGTGGGTGGAGCCGCGAGACGGCTCGAACCTGCAGCCGTAGAGCCGTGAGGCAGAACAACAAGCTCTCTGACCCCCCAGCTTCAGGTGGCTAATTGGATTTATTTTTATATAAAACTCAACAACATGTTTCTCCCCTACAGGAGCTCAGACAGACCATAACAACAATATAAAAAATAGACTATTAGTTTCGCTACAAAGTGCAGCGTTCATTGGGATTAGTGGTGGGAAATGATGAAGATGTGATAAAGACGATGAAGCTGATGACAGTGTTGGTGATGATGATGATGTTAGTGAGGATGATGATGATTATAATGATAATGATGATGACAGTGTTGGTGATGATGATTATGACCATGGTGATGAAGGTGCTGTTGATAATGTTAATGGTGATGAAGGTGATGGTGAGGATGATGATGATTATGATGGTGATTATTATTATTATTATTATGATAATGATGTGATGATTATAATAATGATGATGGTGATGATGATTACGGTAATGATGATGCTGATAACCGTGATGTCCCTGATGATGATTATTATGATGATGTAATCATAGATGATGATTATTATGATGATGTAATCATAGATGATGATTATTATTATAATGATGATGCTGATAATAATGATGACCCTGATGATGACATAACCACAATACATACCATAAAGGCAGATTGTTACTAATTAGGCCTATTCCCTTAACCAGGAACATTTTCTTATTCTCATTCTTAAACTCTTTGTTTTTTAATTCTAATTAAAAAAAATTTTTCTAATGCTGTCATCTGTCACATCAAATGTGTGATATGTGGGGGACATTTCGTTCCAAATCAGCGCCGGAGAGGAAATCTGGCAGAGATTAATAAAAGGTGATTGTGGCCCAAATATCTTGTGGTGTTTAAGGTTACGATGGAAATAATCCTCGGGCTTGTTGGCTTAAAGGCATTTGCTGTTAAGCACTATGCACTATATTTAGCAGGATATTAACATAAAATTTAAAATAAAGATTAAAAAAGATATCTGGGGGTATCTGATAAATGTTTAATGCACGGATGAATACATTCATAAATCAATGCTATGTTAATGTTCTGCGATCCACATTAAAGGCACCTTACACCAAAATGTCTAAACAGGGTTGTTTTCCCCCAAGTAAGATTCGGTTCGTGGAAACACCTGCTTTTCATTTATTCTAACACACAGTCACGGATGCAGAATATTAATGTGTGATCCAATTTGGCACCGTCATGGCAATCAAGGCTTGTCGTTCTGATGTTTTGACATCATCCAAGAGCCTGAGTGCATTTTTCGGGGCGAATGTCAATGTGATGTCAGGTGTGTCACCTACCCTGTGACATTTGCTCCGAAGGCATCCATAGAGAGCTTTATAAATGACACACCTCACACCTAAACGAAAGCACTCATTTTGCAAATGCATGAATGTTTTTGTTATACAGATTATAAGAGCGCTGATCTGAGAGCGTAGTTAGAATGTAAGTGTTGTCTACTATTTAAACACAGCAGGTTGGTGGTGAAACATTTGCAAAGCGTTCTGACTTTTCCCTTTGACACCTGAGACTTGTTACGGTCATCACCCCCTGTAAACATCGGTTCGCGAGCGCTAATTAAGTCTGGCACACCAGAAGAGGCGTAAATATCACTCCACTGCCTTCCAGCTCCAATACTCCCACCTGTCTGTCTTCTGGAAGGAAGAAAAAGTATAAATATTTCAAATCAAATAGAAAGTGTTTTAAATTGTGCTTCAATCTATTATTCATCAAAGCTGAGAGAGCAGAAAAGCCCACCTCTCACAATCCCCAGCATCTCCTGTGCCAAGCTCTGGGACACTGAAAGCGTATGGGCACAGACTATTACTTCAAAGACTTCTGCAACTTTTTCTTTTTTCCCTGATATTTTTTTATTCCCCCAGAATCCTCAGCTAAAAATGAAGCGGTTCTTCTTTTTTTGTCTGCCTGTCCTCTTAATCGTACCTCCACTGGACGCACTGGTTAACTGAACTGCGCTTGAGCCGCGTCAAAAATCCGCCACGCGCACAGGTTGATCACGTTCAATGGGAAACGAGGAAGTCTCCAGCAGAAGTAGAAATGGAATCAGACTCGCAGGGTAGCTACTAACCTGAAGAACGCTTCAAACATCTTTCTGCATCTAATAAAGACTGGGGCCTTCCTTGAATAAATCCATACGTAGCCCATTTTCCCAAAGGGTGTCTGCTAACGTTTGTTGATGTGTTGTCTCGAGATTATTATTGGATGTGTGTAACCAAGCATGCTGGAAACTGTCAGTGTTTTTGTCTGCGGTCTTCACTTAGGAAAGGATAACCTATCCATTGTTCTGAAAAAAGGTTAGGGTGCTGTACATGCAGAGGAAGGAAATGTACAGATTATTATTAATAAATAAGTATTTTAATAATTTAACATGTGCTTTTATGCAAAGTGATGTATTT
The DNA here is from genome assembly GCF_023856365.1 of Brienomyrus brachyistius. NCBI lineage: Eukaryota > Metazoa > Chordata > Actinopteri > Osteoglossiformes > Mormyridae > Brienomyrus > Brienomyrus brachyistius. Next base: position 1,544,738 of record NW_026042310.1, read on the forward strand.
TTTTTTTAGAAGACTTGGACTTTTGAATATGGGGGGGGGGGGGGCGGGGGGTTAAGAACCTTGCCCAAGGGTGACATCACTCTGCTGATGCTGGGATTTGAACCAGCAACCTTCTGATCACAGGCACAGCCTGTCTGCTGAGCCACACACCGCCCCCCAAGGATAAATAAACCAGCATAAATTATGGATTCAGCCCCTTTAAAACTTCAAGCTAGAGCTACATGCAAACACAGAGCTGAAACTACGCTCGCTTTCTTCCTCACTCTTTTCTCCCTTTTTCATCCAAGCTGACTCATTTATTACAGTCTGAAGCGACTGAGTTCAAGAGCCCAGCGAGCGTCACCAACAGAGAGCATTGAGTGCAATGCCGGAAGTGATCAGCACTCATCATCACAAGAAAGGCAGCACGATGCCCTCTACCCTGCTGTACATGTCTGCTCTGTATACAGATATGGAGCTGTGAGATATTCAACCAGCAACATTTTTCCTTTGTCATTCACCTTCCGATAGATATCGTCATAGTAACGCACCAGCTGTGTTCCACGCTCTGTCGCATCCTGGAGATTCCATAGATTTTGTGCTGGAAGTGTGCGAAAAAAATCATTTTTAAGCAATTTCCCCGCATAAAATCATTGCCAAGGTCAAACTTGCTCAGCGCATCCTCTAATGCTTTGTAGCTTTGCCTAATAATAGCTTGCATTTCCATCAGCCCTCTAATCGTTTATCCTGGTCTGTGGTCCCACCAGCAGAAACTAAACAGAAGTATAAATCAGTATACTTTCAGGTCCTATGGAATCTTTGCGAAACTTTTTTTCATTTTCGGTAATGAGCGTAAGTTTTCTGTTATGATGTGTCACACTCAGTTCGCAAACAGTGCAGTGACCTTTCCAGAGAAGCGTTTGACGAACTGGCCTTGTGACTCCGAGGGTCACACGTGACACATTTTGAAGGACAGTGCTAATGGGGCATAATGCCTTGTGCTTATTATAATTTCACGCATCCTCATTCACCAATTCATGTACACAACTCACGCATCATGGGATGTTTTTTTCCCAACTCTAAATGAAAAAAAAATATCCTAGATTTGCTATTTTCCAGAGTGATAGATGGACATGCAAAGTCAGTGATGGCCTTCAGGAGAACAATTCGAATTCTGTATTGGGAAATGTAGGAAATGCAGATGTAATGGAAATTTTGATTATTTTAGTGATCTTTAAACTTACTCCAGTTATTAAAGTACTATTTTATGGTGTTGTGGCATCTTTTTTTGGTACCTGTGATGTCTAACACGAAGAAATATTTTAATTACTGTAAAATCCTTTTATTTGACAAACACAAAAAGTACAAAGGGTTTGTTTTCATGCAGATGGCGGCATGCAGTACACAATTTAAACATACTGTGAAAACTGAAACAATAATACATAAAATAAAAATGGATAGAAGAGAAAAGAAATCAGAATGTGCTTCTAATAGATAAAGATGTAGAGGCATAAATACAGGCAAGACAACCTAATCTGTTTTCTGATAATGCCAGGGGGAGGGGAGACGTATATCCTCTGCCTCACATCAGCACAGATGGAAAGTTCAGGTCCAGAAGCTACAAATCCAGACCAAGATTTTGTTTCAACCAACCAGTTCAGTATAAAGAGTCACAGTCACAGAATAGTCAACTGGTGGTGTTGAAACAAAACCTCTGTCTGGATTTGTAGCTTCCGGACCTGAACTTTCCCACCTCTGCACAGGAGAATTCTGGAACTGGAGTAGTAAACTAACCGTCATATTAACAGAGATGCTGACAGCGCAAGACCTGGGGTGCGACATCTGACCGTCCCTCTACACCCCCAAAGTGATGGAGCTGAGAGCTTTAAGAAGTGTTATGGGTTTTGAATGGGCCTTGATGCAAAAGATCACAGGCTAACCGCATCAGGCTAACACATGCTAACACGCTAACCTGCACATGCATTGTTCTGTAAGAGATCACTGCACACCGCGTAAGGCATCGATCGTACCCATTTCCTTATTTGGTTATGGCAGGGCATGAAGGAAGGGGCGATCCACAGAGGAAAAACACCAAACTACTACAGGAACCACAGGCATGAAATGTACAAGACCAAGTGCAGCACATACAAGGAACAAAGAGGACTCAAACACACAGTACATAAAGCAAACAGAGATAATGCAATGACCAACTGGGGAACAAGGGAAGGCCAGGCACTTAAATGCACAAATAATGAGGGCTTCAACAAGGGATAGGTGTGGGCTACTAAATCAACCAGAACATAATGGACTGTCATAAACAAGAAACAGGTGTGTGTAACCAATAACCACTACAGATTCAATCACTAGGAAAGAGTAGAATCAAGGGTACAGAGCATTACTACAAGACTAGATACAAGTAAGGATAACCATGAACAAAGCCACAAACCAACCAGTACAGAAATATATGAACAAGTTACGCAACAAGGGGAAAACCAAGATTCTGTCTGACTTGACCACAATATAGCTTCTTGAGCCCACATTAGTGATTTCCCAGCAGTCAACGCAGATCATGCGTCTATATAGAGTAGATGGAAATTGAAGAACAAATTTCCAAAATTCGCTCGGTCGACAGGATACGTTTTCGAGGAATTTTCTATTGAAATTTAACAGAAGTTCTTTGTTGGATTTTGCCAGCACACTGAAACACATGATGAGCAAGTCCGAGTTTAGATCGTTGGTGGTCTTAGCACAAAAAAAAAAGTAAATTGATAAAAAAGACTTTTGGACTTCGCTGTTCAATTATTGATTACACTCCAGTAACATCCTATTCAACATTTGGTTGAAATATTACAGGGAATATTTCTTGAAATGCAATAACCGTACTATATATTACTGGGCTCTATATACTAAATAATAAAAATATACAAAAATAATAAAAGATTATCTTGGAATTGAATTATCCCCTGAAAATGTCTGCATGCTTTTGACAGGGAAAATGCATCGCCGAGAGATGAAATTAATCTTTTTTGGGGCGCTGCGGATAGGATCCTGTCTGTGTGTAACAGATGTGGTTTGATACGCAATTTTCTACAGTTCTGCCAATACTGCTGTTAATCTTCCGGGTAAGTAGACTCTGAGCTGAACATTTACTGGTCCCACGTAAATTATGCTGCATTGTGAAAACCACGGAATGAAATGTTCTCGTAGTCGGTCCGAGCTGTAATGGGACGGCATTATATACGTGACTTGATTCTTTTTCGGACAAAAGGGCATTTTTGGGTGTTTTTTGCTGGGAGAACAAGGAGCGACATGCGACTTCAGACGTTCCGCCTTCAGCATATTGGTTTCAGGGAAGCGGGAGAGGCTAGGTTTTAGTGGTTTTAGAATAACACAGTATACCGTCGTATTTTAATAATAATAATAATAAACCAAAGCCCGCATCCCCAGGAAATTTTATTGGCTAATACGGGAATAATTTGGAGGTGATAGTAAAGTTGGCCGACTGGGTGGGGCGGGAGTTTTGGCGGTAAAACTTCTTTTACCACAGCTGAATAGTGGAAAGACAGATTCCCGGGACATTGTGCGTTGTTTGCAGGTGTCAGGGAACTTCTGGGATTTGTGAGGTGTCTGCGATTTTTCATCCACATCTGCATTGTGGACATACGTGCAACGGAGGTGAAATTCGCATTTGTTTGCGTGCAGGTTCGCTGTCGTTTTTTTGCGTAACCGTGCTTTTCTTGTAGAAAAACTGATGGTTAATGTGTGTTCTGGTATTTCACCGAGGTGCATTAACTCACTCAGATCCCAGAGTAGGTTTTAATCCCACTGGTTTCAGCTCAAAGAGCAGAAGCAGGAACGCCCCCCCCAAAAAAATGAGACTTGCTCCCAGCTGCACCATCAGCTCAGCGTCCCTCCAGACGGCCGGAGTTAAAACAGCAGTTTCATTACGACAAAGTCAAGCCTTCAAAAGACTATCTCTCTCTGGGCCAACACACGGCCGACTCGACTGGCTTCCAGAAATTTCCCGATCGGCTCCCCTTTTCATGCCTTCTCCCTTTCTTCGGCAAATCCATTCTGGCGACAGACGCGATGTGCCTAAGAAAAGAATTGAAGTCTGTAATGGTTCCAATACGCATGCCTGAAAAGGCCCTGCCTATTTACCCACTGTGTAGATAGACAGTTTGTGCCGTGACATTCCTGAAAGGATTCATTTGCGAGAGACTGTCCCATTAAGACCTCAAATGAAACTCTGATTAAACACTAAAGCCCACATTGGTTATCTCTGCGAGCCAGAATATGAATCTTTAATAGAGTTTCATGGATACCGTTGTGGAAACTAATGCCCTCTACATGAAATCCAATAAATATGTATGAGAGACAAGCATGTCACCCCAGGTAGGAGTGTGGCCTTGGTCCACCACGGTCACAGTGGAAGATATGGGGACAGGTAAAGAAGCCTTTTAGTTGGCCTGTATTCATTAGCATGGTGTTACCATGTCAGGAAGTGATGCGTAATTCTCACCTCACAAACTGGCTTCTTGTTTGTCCTTCCTTCGTCACCCCTGTTTAAATATTTTAATTTGATATTTTAAATGTCTCCTTGACTCTGAAGGGTGTCGGAGGGTGCATGGATACTCTGTATATGGGCCCCAACCCCCAAAACCCCCCACACCCCACCAGTTGGCGAAATCTGGCAAAGTGGACCCGTAATCTATTGAGGGGCCCCAAGGTAAGATTTTGTCAGAGAGCTCGGAATTATCAAGCTATACCCTGTGCCTGTACTAGATAAAAGTTTGAAGATGGAATTATGGGCATAATTTGGTGTTTTTTCTATCGTGGTTCATCAGCATCATACAATCCATAGTTCAGGCCCGTGTCCAGCTTTGAAATGCTGGTCCACAGGATCATCTAAAGGAGCTTTTCCACTGGCATACAGGAATTGAGCCGTACCCGAGTACGTGGCACTAGTTACAGCACGGTTCCAGTTCCCTTCGGTTTTCCACTGCAGAAGGGTCGGCTTGATAAAGGCGTTGCCGGGTTTGCAGAACGACTGTCACGTGAAACTGAAGGGATGCGTATTAACTCTTCACACGGTGTATGTCGTGATTTACTGTGTGTTATTTCATTTATTTTCATTCATTTGCATTTTGAAACCATTCTGATTAGCTTTTCCTTTGTATGTAGGCGGTTGGAAATTCTCAGGTCATGAGTTGTTGGGAATGCATCAGTACATCGTGATGATGAATGATGAATAATATATATGCAGAACACCAGTATTTCAATTATTTTGTTGGGTACGGCTTGGTTCTTGCTGACAGCAGAAAAGTGCCATAAGGCGGCCAGGGGGGTGGGGCAAGTTTATGATTGGGTGGAACAAGCATATGACAGGGTCTGCCAAGCTTTTGGTTGGTTGGGCCAAGCCTATAACAAGGTAGGCTAAGCTTTTGATTGGTTGGGTCAGGTTCACAATGGGCCTTCCTTGGAGCCAGGTCTGCCATAAGAACACAAATTAAGGTGGAAAGGAACAGGAAATATGGAGGAAAGTGGAAGGCAGAATGGGTCAGATAATCTGCTACCACGGCGACCAGCAGAGCTATCCTCCTGCAAGATGGGAAGGACCAGCCTGGACCCATCAGTGCCTGGTGGGGTGCATGGAGGGGTGCTCATCCACCCGAAATGTAGGGTTTGGCAAACCTATGATAGGGGACATTTATTTGGACCAAGGAAAAATAACATATTTGCAGTGAGTTGAAGAAAAGTATAGTTTGAAGGGAGGTGAGCACAGGTAAACAAATCCTCAGCTGCAGAGGTTTCACTTCTTACTGGGTGATTATTAGATGGGAAGGAAAACGGCGCATAATTTATTTTCATTTGCATCAGCTGAAGCAATCGGGGGTCTTTTCCCGTTCAGCTAGCTGGATCTTTACATTCCGTACTGAGGGTCATCACTGCTGAATGCTGATTTCTCCAACCCCCCCCCCCCCCCCCCCTCCCCCCACACACACACACACACGCTGGCTTAACTTATTACTCATTAACTTATGATGTAAGCTCATTATAATAGGTTTAAATCTGCCTGAAACATCCTCGATAAATGTGTTCTTAAGCACTTTTCATACAGGGGGAAGATGCTGCTTCGAAGAATGAATCAAGCTGACTTGTGTTTCTGTCACCCTGGGAGACTAAAAATTCGCTGTGCCAAGGGCGGGGAATGCAGGGCTGCTCTTGCATCATCCCCGGGTGGGGGGGGAGAAAACTCCCCTATATGCTTTGCTCTGGGTGGGGATGTGAGGAGAAGCATGTGACTCAGATGGAAGGAAGGAAAGGGTGGGGGGTGAACGGAGTGAACGAGTGGGGAGCAGTGAAAACACCAGACCGGCCGAGACAGAAGTCAGTAATATAGCACAAGTACAGGTATAAAACATGTTACTTTTAGATGCTTTTATCCAAAGCGACATACATTTCTGAGAAAGCGGGGTCATTCTGTCCCTGGAGCAACTGAAGGTTGAGGGCCTCACTCTGCTGACTCTGGGATTTAAACCAGCGACGTTCCGGTCACAGTTGCAACGTCTTAACTCACCACCGACCCCCCCCCCCCCCCCCCCAAAAAAAAAACATCCACACCCCCCATAATTTGGTGGCTTATTTATTAATCCTGGGTGTCACGGAAACAAAATGTAGTATTTAGTGTCTGCATACGTTAAAAACATACTAGGTCAGGTAGCTATGAATGAGCCACTAACCTACCCTGTCGGTCACACGATAAATTTTTTGCTACGTCCGTAAACCTTGTATTTTTAACGGTATTTTTGTAACAGTCAATGTTTTTATAGTAAACCGGATGAATGATGGTGAATCATCAGCTATCATATCCCTCTGCGACTGCCTGGGTGGGAGGTGTGATGTCTCGTCTGGGCTACTGTGATGCTTACGTAACACATTTAGATACTTCAAACAAAGATAAACACACACACAACAGAAAAACTATAAACAGACCTGGCTCTGTGTGTGGAAGCCAGCCAACCTGCCCAGCTCTAGGGGCGTAATCTTACATTTGGCTCCTGTAACCATCCTCGTGGTGTGTGGATGTGCCTGGTCTCACATGTCAAGACCCGGTGATACTTTCCCCCAGGGGGTGTACATCGCTTCTACCTGGAGGACGTGCCCCCTAAACCAGGTCGAGTTCGATCCCGCTGTATATCTGCATCCAGTGACTAGCTAAAAAAAAATTAGCGTTAGCAAAAAACGATTAACATTTGGCTAAAGCTCAGCTCTGGGCGGCAGGACTTGGGTCTGGGCTGCAAACTATTAAGAATATTTTCTCCCAGTAGGTGTGCATCGCTTCAGCCTGGAGGACGTGACCCCCAAAGCCAGGCCAGGTCTGATCCTGCTGTACTTATGCTTCCAGTTACTAGCTAAAAAATAATTAGCGTTAGCGATTAGCAGTTATCATTTACTATAGCTCAACACCGCCAGCAGGAATTGGGTCTGGGCTCCGAACTACAAAGGACATTTTGTCCAGTGACAAGCAGAGGGAATGAGAAACACTGCAAGTCAGGATGATTCCAAGGTCCCCTGAGTGACAGGGGCCCTAAAATATTTGGAACGTAATTGGATTGGTCTGCTTTCATGGGGCCCAAAAACTGTAGCCCTACCCCTGCTTGTGACAAATAAGTGCTACAGTCAAGGGTAAAGGAGAGAGTTTGAAATTGTACAGAACACAATTTTATAATTTAAATACAACGTTCTTTTGTGTGTGTGTGTGTGTGTGTGTGTGTGTGTGTGTATGGGGGGGAAAATGAAGGCAAATTAAATATTGGGGAACACTCGTCCTTCCCAGTTCCTACGCCCTCGGCTACATCTAATTGCCTTACTCTGGGTCATTTTTTGGCAAAATATAATAATAATGTTTTAGGTCGATAATCAAAAAGAATTATTGAGTTAATAGAGTTACAGTGGTGAAATTTACGTTTGTTAGGAAGGATGATGTGGTTTTGTGTGATTAAAATGTAGAATATTTAGGACCTTCGAGGAGAGAATGAGAAGAGAGGGAAGCTAAGCTAGACGTGAAAACAGCCGTGTTTGTTTGCGGTCTTGTTTAATGAGTCTGTATATTTCCTTATTTAGTGTCGTGTCGCTAGCTATTTGCTGCTGAGTAGGTGTTTGTTCGCTGTTAAAGTGAGTATGCCACAATCCCAGGAGCGCCGTGCCCGCGTCGTGAACGCGCATAAACAATCTGCACAAACATCTGCTTGCCCCCCCGAACCTTGGACCCGTCCCCCCCCCTCCAGATATCTGCTTCTTGTTATCCTGGCTGTCCTCAGCTTATCAGGATGCAGGTGCTTGTTTGCGATACAGCCCAGTAATACTCACATCCATGCATAAACCATTTAGGAGTTAAAATGTTTGTTTCTAGAATTTCTCTCCCCACAGTTTATGCACTCGGAAACAAAGCCGGCAAATTAGGTTTTTGCCCATTTCACATTAATAAACACGCATTTGCTGCCTATCTGCCGCTTTCAGCTATCAGCACGCCGACACACGCTGTCCGAGATACGAGAGCGCATCGAGCAGCAGAACGATCCAATTAAAAGCTGCGCTGGCGGTGAGATTCCGCCGAATGCTGGTAAGGAAACAACAAGGTGACGTAAAATATATTGCAAGAAGTTGCGCTAATGGAGACGCTGATCCGTTAATTGTCAAGTCCCACCATCATAGAATGCGAATTAGAAGCAGGTATAAGGTGGGATATGAATACATTATCTGTGAAACTCTTTACTTGATGAGGCACAAATTATGTAGCATTATACTATAACGTATGTATTAATTACCCACAAGCTAAGTCTTTCATACTGATCTCACGTTAATTCATCATTAATGAATCGTGACGCATGTTTTATCACAAGCAGTTACTATACTTGTTACTATATCTGTTCATTCTGTAAACTTTTGTGAACTATTGAAAGAACAAGTCACGAATAACACTAGTTAAAGACTGAGCTCATATTTGTCGATCATTAATGAATCGTGACGCATGTTTTATCTGATGTAGCTGCGATATCTGTTCATGATCGGTACTTCGGTAGTAACTGAGTTATTACTAAGTATCTGTACCCCGTCAATTAAAATGTAAAAAACATCTTTTAGTAACAAAGCTGACTTCTTTGAGGTAAAGTGGTTAGTCTATAATGAAAAAGTTTCTTATAATTAGCAATAATAAACAACTTATTTAAAGCTCTATCAGACCGTTTGTACCCCTTTAACTGGGTGGATAGCTGAATGTGTATTTTTAAAAAGAATTTCAAAAACAGCAACTGCGCAAGTGTCCAACAGTAAGCTTCTCATAATCAGGGCTCTAGTTGTCATGAGATGCACGTGGATGCCAGCCCTCACGTGGGGGGCGAAAAAAATAACAAAAACCTGATTGATTGGTTATCTCTCTGAACCAATCATTTTCCCTTCTGCCCTCGGAACATTTTTTTGTAAGTAAAACTCCCAAGAGCTCCGCATTATGGATGGAAATGGGACGTGAAAGGCTTCGCTGTGCATGCTGGGTTAATCCCAGCCGGACGTTGCACTGTTTTTATCTGTGATCCGCTTCGGCGTTGTCGATAACAACGGCTGGCACATAGTGGTGGGTGTGAAGCCATCCCTTGCTAGCTGCATTTTCCATGAGACACTTTATCTTTCTTTATATAACAATGTTTCAATTATACTCCAACATAGTTGGGAGATGATTACCCTTCAGGTCTGTGTACTTGAATTTTATCTTTCCCAGACAACGCCTTTGTTACATTACAGAACACTGCCTCACCAACACAATCGTAAAGACTATGATTACTTTTCCGTTTAGTCACTGGATTGAATTTAATATATTATATGACTGCATTCATGTTCTGCAGAATCTTCTGAAAGTACTGAGTAAAGTTGCCCTTGTACAAAATTATTGTTTCCATATAAGGGAAGCAAAGTGGAATGTTTAGAGAGCAAATACGAGCTTAAATTATAGCTTGTCTTGATCCGTTTGTTCTCCACATTGTAAAAAAAAAAAACGAAAGCAAGAATACTTTGTTGTCAAGTTTATTGTTGTGCATATGTGTGAAAAACCATTGTAACAAAGCATGAAAAACAGAAATATTCAGGCATCTGACGCAGTAGCAATGGGATTCTGTGTGAATAGATTTTGTGTGAAGAGTCAAGTCATGTTCGTCTGCGTTATAGTTATGTTGTGTTCATCATTTACAAATTCAGTCATGTTGTCATATATCGGATATGTTTTGTGATAGATTGTCACCACATTCAGAGTGCACGCCAACTCTGTGCCTTATGATGCTAATTTAGGCCTCAGGTTGACCTTTGACCCTGTGGAGGAATAGAGATATATGGATGGATGGATGGATGTAGAGATGGATGGGTATGGTATTGTACAAAAGTCTTGGGCAAAGAAAATGTTTAAGGCTATTTATCTGGGTAGTGTATTAATTTATTTAACATTAGAACGTACGCACATTAAGAGTAACACAATTAAAAAGGAACAAGCAATTGTTCTGTTCTTTGAATGGTTATGGATGGATAGATGAACACCGCTTCAGGTCCCAAACCTGTCTTATGGGCTTCCCAGCCCCAGCCATATGCCCACCGTCGGCACAATTAATTAATTGACTTAATTAGTTAAATAGACCCAAGGAGGTGTGATTAGCCAGGGGAGTATTCAAGTGAATGGTCGCTGCAAATGTAAATGTGCTGACTTGACACAGTTCGCGTGACATAATATAATAACTTTACACTAACATGAAGATCATTTAAGCCTCATTTTCTTTGACTGCCTAAGACTTTTGCACAGTATTGTATATACGTTATATTTTTTTGCGTGACAAGAACTTCCTATAATATCTGATAGACCAAAAATACTTTGCGTGGAAACTGACTTGAAAGTACATCACCTATTCCTGCAGATGTACCTCTGTTCTGAATGACACTGAAGTGTATTAAGTAACAGTGCTCATGTTTGAGAGTATAGCATGAGAGGCGAGTGGAGTACTGCGATGTAGATACAGGAAATTGTGTTTCAGCTACATGGAAGGAAAGACATGTAGGCCTGTGTGTATGAAAACATGTAGCTTTTATCTGTAGCCTGATCTTTGACAGCTCTGCCCCGCCTCTCCTGCAGAATCACAAACGCTGGCAGCCGGGCGCCCAGAGTAACCGCGAAGTATGGCATTGAGTATTAATTGCCCCCTTTGAACGATCTCTTCTTTATCTCCCGCGGCCTGGGGCAGCCTCTGTCTGTTTGTCTGACACGCTGGTGGCGAGGATGGGAGTAGCGTCCGCTAAAGCTGCTGTCGGGATGCTCTGACCTACATCACCCAGGAATTAGATGGCGGGGCAGGATGGGCTGGCGGACGCTTACATAAAACGGTGACAGATTGAAAAAGAGAAAATAAGACAACAAACAGAAGGGTTACTAGTGGCTCCGGCGGCGACGGTGCCCTTGGGTCGCGTGGGCCGTGTTTCGGGGCTGGGGGGGGGAGGCCTCATCTGCTGCCTGTTCCGCACCAGCAGAGCAGAGCTGGCACCAGATCGACGCATGAGGGGAGGGTGTAAGCCGACTGGGGTAAGCGCCCCGTGAGGCCGGAGCACAGGCGCCCCCTTCAGGCCATTCAGGAGATCGCATGTTGTTGAATGCCACCAGTGAATAACGCACCTCCAGTGGTGTGTCTTGCTGGGAGGGCATAAACTGGGAATGCATTTGTCATATTATCTTTTGTTTCCTAAAAGAATATTCTGGAAAGTTAAGGCTGAGGGGTATTTATGGACTGTTTTATATACATACAAATTCAAATAAAAGATCATTCATGTGTTTTGACATGTGCCAGGTTTCAAATTGTCACGATTTTTTTTCTTTTTTGCAAAATCAACAGGTTTAAAGACATAGAAAATCTACTTTCTCCAAAGTGATATGCAGTTCATCTCCTGACAATGGGATTGTATCCGTAGCTTAGGCCTTTTCCAGAAGCATCCATCTGCCAGGCGTCCTCACAGCGCTCCCCCCGCCATGTGCGTTGCTATGCAATCCCGCCTGACCATTTTTAAGTATCTCACACCAGCACCTGTTGATTTTATCAGCAGCCAGAAGACATTTTTCTCCTGAACACCTGCATTTAAACATCGCCTGCATTGATTCTTAATAAAATGCATAACTATTACCCCATAAGTATACCATTAAGATGCACAGTGATGACTCAGAGATCATGTTTTGAGTGTATTTACCTGATTTTCTTAACTTTTGTTTAAGCATTAGACAACTTTCAGCGCACCTTCCCATTAAACTAATCAAATAAATTGTCCACTTGGGGGATCCTTGTGTGAAAATTGTACTAACATTTATGATTAGCATAAAATTAACAGCTGCGGCAGATATTTCTGGATTCCTGAGGCAAACTGAGATTTTAAGCGAACTGTGGTCGACCTCTTTGTAAGTGAGACATGATTGGATGACCTCAGACACCTGCTCACATCTTGACCCTGTATTGAAGCTTCTAGATGAATCCGAATCCTTATCACGCTGATGTTTTACCTTGAGCTTGCAATCGGCGCAAAGGTACCATTGAGACTCTAGTATCTCTGCTGTCTTCTTCAGTAAAGTGATCCGTGCTTTACGAACCCCTAAAATGGTACAGTTTAACAGGAATATCACATACAGAAGAATCTCCTTTATTAGATGGAATCTGCTGTGGATAGGTGTGGATTGTTTGTAGCTACGGTTTGAACTATATGTGGACTGTCTACACTTCATCTTGGGTTTTGCACTGAACATTGCATCTGTGGATTTTATATCCCTATGTTGTTGCATGCAGACAAATTTTCCCCCTGGGATCAATAAAGTATATCTTATCTATGCAGTGTTATGATCGCAGAGGCAGCTTTTATGATAATGGACCGTCCACATAAGGCCAGTTATTATGTTTACCAACAACCGAGCCAGTAATCATAGCATGTGTGCTGGCAGATAATCAGATGGACCAGTCTTGTAACAATTCACTTGGCAACAAAATGCACACTACAGACTCAATTAAATATTTTTTTTATCAGTTTTTAAATGACCAGTGGCATTACTAAGATCAAATTAACAAAGAGAAAGAAAAATCTATTTTCCTCCTGACAGAACATTTTGTCCAATTGATCTGACCAGGCGCTTAAAGGCGTGTCAGGCACATTCGTTTTATCGTAGTACATCATGCGTTGTGAACGCTGAATGTGCTCGCTGTGAACGCTGAATGTGCGCGCTGTGAACGCTGAACGTGCGCGCTGTGAACGCTGAACGTGCTCGCTGTGAACGCTGAACGTGCGCGCTGTGAACGCTGAACGTGCTCGCTGTGAACGCTGAACGTGCGCGCTGTGAACGCTGAACGTGCGCGCTGTGAACGCTGAACGTGCTCGCTGTGCCACGACTGAAATCACTTCTTGAATGGGGTCCCAGGAACAGCAAACCTGCCAAAGACAGATCAGTCAGCCTTTCGAACAGAAAAGTCCAGTTTGTTGATTAAGGCTGTCAAGCACTGTGCTTTTGCATCTCATGTCCATGCAGGCTGGGACAGCCCACTAAAGTCTACGCGGTATTAGAAGCTACATTTGCACATCAATGATTTATGTTTACAATTTTTTGAATAACAAGAAGCCACCCCCCCCCCCCCCCCCCCGTACAGGAACGCACAGCACCGGTGCCTACAACATGTCGTGAAGGAGCACATTTAACCTTGCTGCAGTGAAACCTTTGTATTGGCACTTCTAACACACATTGAAATATTAGCGATTTGTTATAAAAAACAAAATCCAGAACAGAAAGATCTCGTCTCCAAGGAGATCTTGAACAAAAGGAAAACAGTTGTTTGTAGGATTCCCTGCAGACATATCTTCTGATTTTATGCTGCACTTGTGTGGCTTGCCTAGAATAATCATAGAAAAATAGCACATTCTTATTGTTGTTCAATCGTCAGTCCAGAATTATGTTTTTTATGTTTAAGGACAATTGAGGCTTTTCCACATACACATCCCGTCTGAACAAATGCAACTTATTTGCTTTTATTGCCACAAATGCCAAACCTTTATGCTCCCATTTAAAATGTATATACGAATCTCGTAATAATATTCTATTTTTCCCTTACTAACATGCTCTAAATTCATTGTATCAAAATTCATAATATCATTCTGAATTCCTGTATCACAGACTTTAATGGCTGGTGGGATCATCTTCAGTATTCCAGCCACAACACAATTCTCATGGGCTGCTTGTAATTGTCCACTCGGCTTTTGTAAGGTGGCCGGTGCACCATGAAATCAAAAGGGTAGGTTTTGATATCGATACAGTCAATTTAAGGCTACAAAGACTATTTTCTTTAGACTGATTCTGGGTGAGACAAACCAGGAGACCTTGGAAGATCCCAGCATTCAAATGAACTGTGTTTTTCTTGCTTTATTAGTGTATCTAGCCCATTTGAAATACATTTTATTCAATTTCTTGAATCATTACAAAATCCAGTATTGCTAGATAATACACTTTATATTATGCAATGTACAGTACAGTAGATTTCTTCTTGTGTTGGAATACGGTGCTTGTTCTGTTTACACCATATAAAAATACAAATATTACATTAAAATTTTTTTTAAATTGCAGAGAAGCAAACATAATTCCATCCATCCAAACTGCTTATCCTATTGGGTCACGGGGGGTCCGGAGCCTATCCCGGAAGCAATGGGCACGAGGCAGGGAACAACCCAGGATGGGGGCCCAGCCCATCGCAGGGCACACTCACACACCATTCACTCACACCTGCATTCCTTCGGGCAATTTAGCAACTCCAATTAGCCTCAGCATATCTTTGGACTATGGGGGGAAACCGGAATACCCGGAGGAAACCCCACGACGACATGGGGAGAACATGCAAACCCCGCACAGATGTGACCCAAGCGGAGACTCGAACCCAGGTCCCGGAGGTGTGAGGCAGAAGTGCTAACCACTGCACCACCGTGCCATCCCATACAGTGCTAACCACTGCACCACTGCACCACCATGCCACCCCCGTAAATGTAATTAAAGGAGCGAAATGTACCGGAAATGTAACAAACTCCAGAGCTGCTGTCCTGGTGGGGAGAAGCTGAAGGCATTTGCTCATCAGCAGAAAATGCACAGCTTCCGCGTTGGATATTCTCACATCCTGGACATTTTCGGGGTCTAAATTGTTCCATTATACCACATGAATTTTGCATTATTTTGCATTTGCGCTGCTGATGTTTTTAGCATTCTGAGCTTTCTACTGCTCAATACTGCATAAACACCCGTGTGAGTTCCACCTAACTGGACCTGTCCATATCCCTATCTAGTTAGCTTCTCATTCGGCGGCTCATTAAACACCACTTTTCCTCAGCCTGATCGATGCAGCCAGCGCCCGTTTCCCAGACTTCCCAGCATGCTCTGGGACGGCCTCCATGGAGGTATTGACTCTCCCTGGATTGCTTGTTGGACTCCCACCCCAATGTTACTTAACTCATCCTTTTCTTTCACGGCCCAGTGTCTCCTGCCACGTCTCCCCATTCAGCTTCTACGTCGCGGACAGCGAGGTTACCATCGACACGCATCTGTAGTCAGTCGTCGTCCTCTGGTCCGGATTGATCTGCAGGCTTTTCGAAAACTGCCCCATTACGGGCAACAGACACTTGGAATCCCACGGCTGAATGGGACGACTCCCTCGGGGGTTTCCGATATACATTCAGCTCCCCGTCCGCTAGCAGAGGGGATCACCTTGTCGTGCTTTATAACATGACTTTTCGGACATCTGAAATCGCTTCTGCCAAATGTCTTTATCATCGAGCGGATTGCGTTTCAGATCTTGGAGTCTTTACATATTGTCCTCCAAACTATAACCCTCTATTTTTATCTGACTTGCTATAATGGGTCATTATGGCTTTCTTGATGTTTTCAGAAACGCTGCTAAGCTGCGATATGTAAGTGCTCGTGCATTGAACTCCCCCCTTTCCTGTTTAATACATCACAAGGCCCTCTGCTTATTCCAGTGTACCCACTATGCTCCCATATAGAAAATTCCAGCCTCATTTTGCAATATTAAGCCTCAACGCTTTCGAAGCATTTACCTGGATCAGACGAACAAACAAATTTCCCCCTAACCTTTGCCTACATCCAAAACAATGTTATAAGTGTTACTATGAGAGCATATTGTGATGATAGAAATGGGTCTCAGTTATCAGGGGTAAAAGATAATCATTATTCCCTGCAGTTCCCTTTCAAATGTATGGAGGAAAATAGGCGTGAAATGTTTTTGTTGATTGTAGTGGTAGCTTCAGTTAACTCTTCAGTTAATGAAGCTTAACTGGCTGTGATCGAACCAATTAACTTGGGGAGATTTTAAAAAGGGGTCAGATGGGTGCATGGATGTTGGGTGAAATTGTCAGTAATGCAGTGCAGATAGGGTTAGAGGCTATGTTAGCCATTTGAATAATAGAGTCCTTTTGATTGGTTGAATCTGCTGTCCTTCACCCTACTGGCCCTCCTCCTCTGCAGCACATGCCAGTGAACAGCTGTTTGCTTTTAAATGACAAAATCGTTTTTCAGTCATTGAACTACTGGGGGGTGAGGAAAAATTAATGAAGGACAGCAAACATAAAATGCCCTGGTTTCTCTTAAAGGGCCCATAAAACCCCATTTTTGTCAACTATAACTGAATATTCATCGTTAATTGTGAGCAGTTTCAGCCATCGATTTGCCATTCATCAGTCCACTGATCAATTCATTCATCCACTCATTCATTCAATCATTCATCTATCCATCCTCTGAAACGCTCTAGGAAATGCCCACGAACAGGTCAGACGATGCCGACAGCAGTAATTCACAGTTCCTCCATGAAGATTTTAGGCTGCTCACAGGTCAGCTGTCAGATGAAAAATCCCCCACCGACTCTCCATCCTGCCCGGCCCAGCCAAAAAGGCTGCCGAGCCTTTTATCCAATTACAGGCAACCCGACCAGAACAGGCGTACACATCACGCCCCGTGATTCCCGAGACAGGCGCCGCCCCGCCCTCTTCTCAATAAAAGGTTTATGGAAGATGGATGGATTGAGTAACATAAGATGAGATAAGATAAACTTTATTGATCCCCGAGGTAAATACTTGGGCATTCAGCAGCACGGCATGTAGAGCACTGGTTGAATGTACATATATGGCAACTGCAGAGACAGTAAATGTTGTTCAAACAACTTATAAATGCACCGCATACAAATAAAACACCCTGAAAACAGAATATGAAATAAACAAGTAATTTATTAGTAACTACTACTAATAATAATAATAATATTACTGATAAAAGTAATACAAATAACAATAGTGATGATGATAATTGGCACGCCCAGCTCGTACGATCCTCGTGTGTGCCACGCCCCCCTGATTATCCACGTGTGCTTCCCTGATTGTACCCAGCTTTACCCTGTTGTTTGGTCTATTTCAGTCCGTGTCTTACCTTACCGTGTCTTACCTCCTTGTCCGTCATTGATGTTTGTCGATGTCAGTACCTGTCCGAAGTTTCCTGGTCCCTGTTTCGAGAGTAAATCCCCGTGTAAACCCGACTCCGCTTGCTTGCCTGCTCCTTGCTCGCTCGCTTGTACGCCTACCAGCGCGATCGCCCGTCTTTTCAAGCCCGATCGTGACAATAATAATAATAATGATGATAACAACAATAATAATAATTATTATTATCATTATAGCAATAGTAAATTAATATAAATGATTGTGTCATTTATACGCAAAACATGATCAGCCTATATTGTGTCTATGCCAGGTAGGTGAGTCATTATTCAGGGGGACATTCTCCACTGGTAGTGGTGAGGTGACTAAAATTCCCTGTAAAACTGTATCAAGCAATTCCAGTGTGTGAAAATGTAGGCCACACTGCCTATATGGGCCGTCAGTGCCAGCAGTGGCGAGGTGTGCATGTTTAATTAATAACCTGCCTCTCTGTGAAGTTGGTTTTTATGTCTGCCTTCAGGTGATGGGGCAGATGTCGTAATGAAGATAGCCTTCGGCCAGCAAGGATGGAGTCTGTCTGAAAGCCGCCTGTTTTTTTTTTTTTCTTTTATAGCCCTAATCATATAATCCTGAATGTCACGGATAGCCTTACTTAATCGAGTAGCCTTAAATTTGAAATCCAGTGCTATATTTATGGATGCTGACAACCACAGTATGTCAAACCGCCAGCTTGTGATGCATCTCCCATCTCTCACTCGCACCTTTAATACTTATTACCTTCGGCGATTATTTAAAATGAGTTTTAGCTAATGATGCCTTTATGACTCCTACTCTGCCGCCTCCCTGCCGTCCGGTGTACGTGTGCAGGTGTGACCGTCTCAGAATGCATGTTTAAAATCTTCCCAGTCCATCCATCCATCCATCCATCCATCACCCTGCAACTTACCTCTATTCCCCCTGGGTTGTAGAGCTTTCTGCACCTGACGCCAGTGAGTCTCCGTGCCTAGGTGCGACGTCAGCAGACATCTCAGCACCGATGGAGTGGTGGAAGAATCATTTCATGTCAGGTATATTTTTTACTGTATACACCATTTATACTCCGTTAACATAGAATGTTGCTGTGTCAAGACACTGAATTATACAGTCACACATTGAACTATACAGACTCACTGACATTATACATTTACTATACATTTTTCTTGTCAACAAATAAATAAAAAGTAATGTGCATGTCAATAGAATATTGATTTCTGGTTAGCTATAGTTCTAAGAATAGCATTCATCCTACCAGTTTGTCAACCGTTTAGATGACACGTTAGTCACGATCTAGCAATAACGGTTGATGGGTTTCTTACTATGCTGTTTGCTCAGCATTGCTATTTTGCTTACAGCAGTAAAGATGTCTAAACATAGACTAAACAACAGTTAGGGCTAAGAACGGGTCAGCGAAACTAGCAGTACTGTGAACTCTGGTCAGCCGGCTGGCGCGAGATTTTCTATTCGAGGCAAATCCGCACCCGCATTTACAGGTATATAAGAGTTTTATTACCTCGTAAATAGTCTGTAGAGTTTGCAAGCAAAATTAGCTGATGTAATTGAATAATATGTGTCACGCCTGATGCGGGAGTCGGCAGCCCTGTTGTAGGATTATCTTAGATGTGTGTTTTTATTTTTTATTCAATGTGCAGGTACTTGATAAACTGGAGCAGATTCACAAACAAATCTCATATAGTCTATGAACGAAAAACGCCCCCCTCCCACCGCAAAGTTCGGCGCCGAATTTCATTTCGTCTTCATTTCGATGGTGGTGTGGTGGGGGCGGGGGGCGTTCATGGGGGTGACGCCGGTGGCTCCCTAATGACGCCCTTGGGACCCAGAAGAGAGGCATTTAAAAAAATACTATTATTGTTTATCATCTATAGCGAATTAGAACCGATAATCTAAACACAATTCCCAGTTACGTCGAAAGCCCACAAATGCAGGGAACAAGTCAGAAGAGAGACTTAGGTCGAGGAAATGTACCGTAGAATTTCCTGAATTACTTTCTCAATAATGTCCTCCACATTATCGGACCTGTCTAACGTGAATTATACATTTCATTTGCATAATTCTTTTATGCATGGCTTTCCGTTAGAGTTCTCATTGACTGTAATATTCCGTTAAATCCCACGAAGGGCTTCAGTACCTTTTATTTTACAAAAGCCCTTTTTACAAAAGCGGTAAAGTTAACATTCTACAATAGTTAGATCACGCTGATTCGGCTTTTATGATCATTAATTGCTGAGCTTAACGGACCATTTCATCTGAAGGGACTTACATCGTTCACGCTTTGTTTGTGCTCTTGATGGATTAATACACATAGATACAAATCCATTTCCCAAATCGCCTGATTTGCTTTAGCGAACCCACCCAGGCTTATAAATATGTAAAAGTGTGTTTAAAACGCTTAAAAAATATATCTGCTCAGTGGATAAATTGTAATAATTTGCGAAAAGCCGTGAGGCAATGTCTAATTAGAGAGGTTAAAAACAAGTTTAATAAAAGAGTATGGAGTGAATCAGAGCTGCGTGACTAAGAGCAAACCGCTTAGACCCCGCAATCAGCCATCGCCGCATTTGCTTTGTAATTGAGTGACGACGCGTCTCTGCGGTAATCAAACCAGCAGCGTGAAAGAAACGATGTCCCACCATCACAGGCTTGAATTCATTAACATTATGTTTGAGATTGCAGTGCTGTAGTTGAGCTGCCCTCATCAGCCTCAGACTCGGCACTTCCTTTTGCGGGGGAGATGAATGCTGCATTAATCACGCCATCCATCATCTTCTATGCGGCGTAATGGGGAAAGTTCCTAATGGCGCATTTAAAAATAAAAACAAATAGCCCTATGCGACATGTTAAGGTAAACAAGAATGTGCAATTGTCAGGTTGTTCGTCTTCCAGCCCTAATATGGGCTGGTAACCTGGGTGTTTTTTTTTTTTTTTTTGGAAATTGATCACTCGGAGAGGAGGAATTAGGCGCTTTGGCGCTCCAGTGAAGTATTTTCCATCCTAGCGGCGTTAACGTTAAGAGAAGGACCAGCCAAAGATTGGAGTCTGAGCCGCCTCATCTGGAGAAAATGCCGAGCGACGTGGCAGCTGTCAGCTCCGTGTCAGCGCCGCTCAGTCTGCCACGCACTGACTTCTTCAGCTTGACAGAAGGGGTTCCTTCATATTTGCTGCAATAGATGAAAAAAAGAGAAAAAAACCCCCAGTCTATGGATTTTTTTTCTTTTAACTGAAAACTCTGATGCACTGGCGATCAGGCATGCGCACCACTTGCCCGATAACCTACCATCAGGCAAACTTTCCCAGTGGGGAAAAATATACCACAAGCCACGCCTCATTGTCCGTGAAAGCTACTGACTAGAGCACAGTGGACGATAGTCTGACAACATGGATCAACCTGCTTTTTAGATTGATCTTCACATCTCCGGTCATTAGCTTTCTCCTGGTTATCCCCTATTCTCACCAAGCTGTTGAATATCTCCCTCTACTCCTTCAGGAGTTGTGTTTTGACCATAAGATCTTCTGCTCTATCCGTTCTGCCGCATTCTCTACATTTATCCCTGCCATTTTTTCTTCCATTCACGGGGAAGATTTCCTCTATCCATGAAAGTCATTTTTCCACAGTGAAGTTATGAATCCCCGTAGAACCTGTCTCTGGCGGTTCCGGTTGCCCCACATCCTTGCCGCAGTTGGGCTTAGAGGTGTGTGTGTGTGCTTTGCATCATCTAAGAATTGCGGAGGACAAACTTCAGGGCTGGATAGAAGAGGCAGAAGATGTGGGCACCAGTTAAAGCATAAGACAGTCATTTTCTGGTCTTTTTGTCTAGTTTCTTCCATGGAGCCGGTACGTGCCAATTGTAAGTAGCTTTCAGAAGCACGGGAGCTGGATGATCCCCAGTGGTTTGGCTGGAGATGGCTGTCCTCTGTTGCCAGGGGCAGCCCTGGTTGCTATCCTGGGATTTTTTTTTTTGGTCTGCAACTCTCCTTTATCTGGCTGCTCTGAACTTCCCTAGCATGGCCAGGAGCTGCACGGCTTTGGAGATGTCCATAAAACCGTTGATCGTTGGACGTTCTCACTTGCAGCTATTATGTGCGACCCTCGTACGAAGTTACATCGTAGCACCGGCCAATCAAAGGCGGTGTTTACCATCACTCAAATCACGCATTTGTGTGGGGCACCCCCCCAAGGTTTCGGAGCCCCCTGGTGCCCACAGACAGCCAGTACACTTGGGGCCAGGGGGGCCCCGAAGTAACTTCTTGATTGGGGCTCCAGAAATGGTAAACCTATCCTAGTGGGCAATTAACTAAAAAAGTTAATTGATTAATGGTTAATTGAGCCTATGCACTGTTACCTTAGTCTTCACAACACCCTCCCCCTAGAAACTGAGGAGACACTTCAGGCGATTTCCACAATATGACAGGCTTGGTCACACCCCCCCCCCCTTTGCTTTCATTGGAGTAATATTCCACCCCACAAAGAAAGAGGAAAATCCAGGGTTCAGTTTATGCTTATTTAGTGAAAGGAAACAATGGAAGGAGGCTGAATGTGAAGCTTTTATTCTGCTGGGGAAAAACACACACACACACACACACACACACACACACACACACAGTTCTCTGAGGCCAGGATTATAAAACTCTCACCTAAAACTCCTCATTACTTAAAAAATCTCTCCAGCAGAGGATCATTTTGCGACTTTTCTGCCTGTAACCCTCTACGCTGAATAAAACCGGACTGATCTCCTTTGCATTTTTTTATTTTCAATTTACCCTCCATCTGTTTTCGCTTGTTGGATGTATAGAGAGATGAATGCATTTGAAAAGTGACATTCGGGTCCCGAAGGGTGAAATATGGGTTTAAATCTCATCATCCTCAGTACAGGGTCCTTGCCAGTTGCAGATTTGGGATTTGCTGTTTCAAGTCAGTCTTGGCAGTTTTCCTGAGCCTGAGACCAGCCTGTTCTCAGCCCCTGGGCTGCGGTACTCTGTACGGATCCATGTTCCCCACACACTATGGCCACGCAGCGTGCTTCGCGCACAACGGGGTGCGTATTTAATCACTTAATCCCCTCCCTTAAAGACTTCCAGTTGAGACTCAATCATCTATCCCCGAATATGAATCGGTGAGCAGATCAGGACCTCGCCCACCTCCCTATAGCAGCGATGTATGTATTTGATTTAATTTCTAGGCACTAGAACTTTTTTTGTTTTTGTAGCTGCAAGGTCACGTCTCGGTTGTGCAATCCGCTTTTTTCATCTCCGGCGCCGAACGGGGGAAGCAGGCGGACCCAAGGTTAAAAGGGAATTCAAAGCTGTCTGAGTGGGACCGGAGTGCGGAGGACGGCTCTGGATGGCTTGGCTTCAGGTTTGTCAGTCTCTGCCGTACCATGTGTGTGGAGAGAGGGAGCGGGTCTGCATTGATTCTGGGGGCCTGCGGCGATGCTGGTGAGGTCTGTTGACGGTAATGCTGACCAGAGATGGAGTCAGGCACCTGTATCCGGAAGGTTGTGGGATCGAATCTCATAACCGGTGGTATAATCATATCCGGTACTGGTTGAAGGCCATGTGGCCCCTAGGCACGCTTTGCTGCCAGCACCCCCTTCTGACTAAAACCGATTTGCTAGATCTGTACTCCTCAGAGAAGGCAACCTAGGAGGGTGTCAGTGTAGCCAGTTGGATTGACTGGCACTGATCATATGATCAAAGCCTTTAACTCCTATTGCTCTAGGGGGCGCTAGATGGTAGCAGGGCCTGCGCTTTAATTACAAGCCTGCAGTCTTCTGTATATATATTTGTGTCCATGTCTCTGGAGAAGGGATCTGCAAAGACTAACGAGTTTCTCCATGGGGATGAATGCTAACATGGATGCTATTCCATTCTTTCTTCTTAGCCCCTGACTTAATGTACTGGCGTGTTCATCGAGCGATACAGTCCATGGGGGAGTCAGAGTCCTATTTATTTGTATTTTCCACTTTCTCTGCAAAACTTTATTCTCTATTTTTATTTCAAAGAAATGCGTTTTTCTACTTTGAGCGCAGATCAGCAGTTTCTCAAACACTCCGGGTGAAACATTTCCAGCTCTCATCAACACACACTCAAAGTTTCATTTTTAAAAATATATATGTCTGACTAATAACTTATCCCCCCCCCCCACAGTTTTGACTGGTACTAATTATCTGGCATTTCACACTGAGTGTATGTCTTGTAATTTACATTTAAATTTGGTTATGTCAACGCTTTGCTAATTATTCATTAACATTAAGTATCGGAGAATGCAATAAACAAAATCTGCGTCATTAATTAGGATGATGGGCTGTAAATGGTATGTTAAAAGCCTGAAATAACCTTTTCTTTATAGGAATTGTGGTCTGAAACATAATTACCTCATTGGGGGATGGATATAAATATGTTAGTTCCAGGCACCTGAATAATAAACTGGGAATCCAGACTAATCGCTGGAATTCGGGAGCGTTGTGCGGCGTTGTGTGGGTTAGGATGCTGTGATTGTGATCAGAAGGTTGCTGGCTCAAATCTCAGGCTCAGTAGAGTGATGTCACCATTGGGCCCTTGAGCAAGGCCCTTATGCTGCGTTCCATCTACCTCAAACGTTGGAAGTCGGAACTGAGAATGACATCACACTCGAGTTAACCATGTTCCAGTACAAGAACTCGAAAAGCCATTTAGCAATACCAGGAACCTGTTTCAAACTTGGTGGATTTAAGGTACCCTAGTTTAAATGGCCTTTATCTTCGTTCACTTACATTTAGCCCCGTCTACCTTAAATCTGACAAGTTATCCGGCTAAGCAAGAAATCCTGCCTTCTGAAACTGACCCCAATTCTTGCCAGGTTCATTGTTAGCCATTGTTAGCACTTCAACACCACAACAATGCCTTACGTGGTATTTTGCACATAAAAACACCACAGCTACATGTCCATAGATAGCGGTCAGACAGTACTGCGTGTACGACCCATTTAATGAGGTACAAATAAGAAGTAAGCGCTACTGAACAGTATATAACTACAGCTTTAACTTCTGTTGATAAAGGGCGCCGCCATCTTGGATTCTTAGGTCAGGGTTGCAGAGATTCTCCTGGCTTTAAGTCGGAGCTCCAACCTCGGGGGGTATTCCCGTTGAAATTCCGACTTCCAAGTTCAAATGGAACCCAGCATTAATCCCTTATTACCCCAGGGATGGCGTAACCCTGCTTTCCCACTTGTTTGTCACTTTGTGAAAAGCATGTGCTAAATAATTAAAATATAGCCCTGTTGTAGAGCGAGAGGCAAGTTATGTTTTATCTTTCCAGGTTTGCCTTGAAGCTTGTGTCAAAGTTGCCATCAAACTTGACTCTCTGTGTCCCAGCAGCTTGCTCAGCAGCAGAGATCTTGTAACCGAAAATTAATACACGACTAAGCCATTGCCGAAAGAATTGTCGTACGCGCCGGCTTGTGAATTACAATGCGGCCTTTCGTATCGCTCCGTGATAAATGCCGCGGGGGTGATGCGTAAACAGAGAAGCTAATTATGTTTTTTTTTTTTTTTTTTTACAGAGACAGCATTGTTATAAATCGTCTTGCAGTTTTTGTTTGTTAATTATTCAACTGTAACGATAATTGCCACGATCATGACTGAGTTTTCAGAACTTTTAGTTGATTCATTATTTTGATATTCCAGAGGAGCAGCTCCGTTTTGTAATAATATCTTGACATTCTTGCAGCCTTTTTTGCACAGTTCCCTGTAAATATTTCATTACTGTCTACTGTGAGTCACCCTATTGGGGTGGGTGGGGTATTAACCTGAATGGACGTGAACCACTTAGACACATTCCCAGAACAGTCATTTGTTCACTGTGCCACCCACCGCGCAGCGCTATTTATGTCTGAATCATTACTACAGAATTCTGTTCAATGCTTTTCTTGACATTCTTTGCACTACTGCAGCTTATTACCATGTAAATGTCTTTCTTTGCTGTCTAAATGTGTGTGTCGTGCTACAGTAAACCTGCAAGTCTGCGACATCCACAAAACATAAATGTGAAAGGATGTGAGCTCTAGGAATGTGTATCCGTTACGCTTCTAGAGGACGTCTGAGATGGGATTGGCCAGTGGACATGGGTACTGCTGAAATGGCTTTTAAGAGTGGTTACCTAAAACAGGGTCTCCCTCGCATCTTCAGCCGGGTTGACCCACGCTTACAGCATCCCTTAAATCGATTGTAGCCAGCTGGGCAGCGTGGAGGTGGAGGGGTCACATGAGGTGGACTGGCTGGCTGTCACCGATGACCACAGCGTCCTCCATCTACCGCTCGCTGACTCGCAATCTGGTCCCACGCCCCAGGGCGCAGCTCGTACACTGTGAAACTGCGAAATGGCCACAGCCCGAGGAAGACCCGCCAGAAATATTCAACAACGCTGAACGCCCACAGATAAACGTGCACGGCTCAGGGGTGCGGATTAAAGCCAGACTCTGCCCTACCTTACGCTTTCAGATGCGAATCTCGGCTTTTACTTGACATTGAAGGAGCACTTTCGGTGACTGAGATCTCTGACAAAATGGTCACTTGTAGTCAGTAGGCCATTTGTTAATTTGTAACTGGGGGGGATGCTTCGACGGGGGTGCAATCCTGACCACATACGAGGGTGACCACCTCATCCATGTCAGGGAGGACACTATAAACTACGACGGGGTTTGTAAACGACCATTTAATCCGCTTCAATTAAAAGGACCCGGATTTCACTTAAGTGCCGAGTTCCTGCTGCGTGCTGATTGGTCAGTCTCCTGTAATCACGCACGTGTCACTAATGTTAATGTGAAACAGCTGGATGAGTCTTTCAATCAAGCAAACAAACAAGAGTAAAAGTACAAGACAAACCGAACAATTTAGCCGAGCAAGGGAGCCTTTCAGGTTTAAGGTAGTTTGTAAAACCTGGAGTAACTCATAGTGTCTCTCACTCACATACAACTAATCTACATACAGACATAGAAGTAAGATGGACACCTCCCCGGGGGATATTGCTTAGCCATATCCTTGAAATATCTAATTATGTGAGGGAGAAAAAAAACTGTCCTGTTTTTTTCGTTGCCATTGTCTCACTGATTCAGGATTTAAACGAAGCTTCTTGCACTAACGAATGCCTCCTTCCCGTCATGCACTGGGTCTCATCAACGCAAATCGCGCGGCAGCAGGCGATTTTAAAACTGCTGCAGGTGGAGGAGTGCGGACAAAATAAAACAAGTCCGGGGATTTATTTAGCACTAATCACAAGGACGCTCTCAACACACGGAGCACTTTCTCTGCTGCGGATGTGGGTGGGGGGGCAGGTTAACAAGGGGAATGCAATTAAAATTTTTTGCTAACATTGGAGATAGCACCCCCCCCCCCCATCCCAAAATCGCCTACTGCTTATAGTTATGGCAGCCTTGTGTGGTTGTTTAAAGACTAATAAAAAAGTGAACTGATTTTTCTCTGTTCTGATTGCTCATTTCTCTGAAGCTCCCATTGGACACACACTTGGTCACACCGCCTGCATCCTCTCGGATTATATATGTGGCCACGCCCACTGACCTATTTATATATGTATGGCCACGCCCCCAACCTTGCACACACAACCCTTGCAATAGAATGAAAAGTGGACTGTGGACAAAATTCAAACTCAGCATTTGCTCTTGCTTGCCCCCTAGGACCCCCATTTTGATAATGATGGAGAGTTGTTCCGCCTTAAATGACAGTACCCACTTTGGCCATAAGTGCTAGGAAAGATGATGTGCAGAGATCCCACAAGACTGTCTGGAGAACAAAGACTCCCTGCTATAGCTTCTCCAGCTCTAAATGGAATATATTCTTCAGTCTTGGGTATAGGGTTGCAAAGGGGTGGAATATTTCTGGTAAATATCCCTAAACTTTCCACGAACTTCTCATGGGAAGTAGGCTTGCAAAGGGGAATTCAACAGTCTTGAATGAGGTCTTTTCAGACACCTGTTTATTGTCATTGTATAATTAGCCTTTCAGTAGGTAGCACTATTGCTCGTGGGTTCGAATCCCTCCCCTGTCTGTGTGTGTGGAGTTTGCATGCTCTCCCTGTGTGTGTAGATCTCCCCTTGATGCTCTGGATTCCACCTGCAGTCCAAAGTCATTTGGTTAATTTGTGGGCAGGGGAAGGGGACAGCGGGTGAGAATAGGAGCTGGACGGGAACGTGGGCTGGAACGTAGTGAACCTGGATGAGCAGCAACAGCAGCCTGACACAAGTCTCCCGGACATGGTGCACTAATGGCCACTAGGGGGCGCAGCGTGTGATGTGGTCTGTCAGCCCAGGTGGTGTTCCCCAGTTTTGTTCACCTTTATGTCTGGGATAGACTCCACCCCCCCACCCCATCATCCTGTAAAAGATGGAAGGATGGATCTTTATGTGCATGAATATCAGAACACCCATAACAGCACATCTTAACAGATTTTTCTGTGATACAAAATTTAGCCCTTAAAGCAAATGAATAAAAAAAAACACAGCGAAATACCCAAGCTCTGAAATTCCTACCCGCGATCTAAGTCGCGCCGCTAAAAAGATCTCGGTTTAATAAAAGCGCTTCTCTAAGTGCGATCGATCAATGGCATCTGGGGAAGGGGGGGGGGGGCAGACATCTTTTTTGGCAAGATGGATAATATAGAATTATGAAGGGGGTTATTGGAGCATGCTGCCACCTGTCTGCTGGTGATGGATGTGTGGCGTGGACGCGGGGCCATGTTGAGCCATTAGCCGTAATTACGCCCCTCTCTCGGTGAACACTAGGAGCAGTGGCTGCCTTTCTGATGCTGGAGGGGTGGGGGGGGAGGTGGGAGAGGGGTTATATGGGGGCTGTAATTATAACTGTAACTATAATTGTAATTATAATTGTAATTGCAGCAGTGTCAGAGGCATGGGTAGCCAGAAGCCTGGGATTATAAGGTACCGTCGGCCAGAGTATTTTTAATTAACGAGCATTCTAATGAGGTCGATTTTTCTTTATTTCATAGCCCGTCACTGTTCTGTGCTGGTGTGAAGTTGAAACAGCCCCCCCCCCCCCCCAGTCAACAGTGAAACATGCTCGTTCAAACTTCTCTGCAGGAATAACAAATTGCGCTTGTCAAGAACCCCTAATGGTAACACTTAAAAGTCAATTGTCTCTCCGGAGGGACGTGAATGGGCCTGGAAAGCCACTGTTTCGGCGTTACCCGCGCCCCTCGCCGACGGAAATGGCACGTGCGACCCGCGGAATCCCCTTTCCGAGGATGTCGGAAGTGCCCTCGGCGAGCGCGGCACCACCCGACCCACAGGGGCGCCTGGATCTGGCCTCTTCAAATGTTTCTTATCCAAAGCGATTTCGCTTTTAATTGTGTAATGACTGCTGGCCACGGTACAACTAAACGAAATAAAAATAGCTACTTATGTTTGGTTGGGAGAGGCTGTGTGGCTCCTGCCATGTCTGACGGGGTCTTTGAGGCACTTTGCCTTAGAAAATCATTTGAAGAATTTAGTGCTTCACAGAAACACCAGATTTGCGTTCGACGGGGTGGGGCAGCCTTTAAAAAAAGCCTCAGAAATTGACGGGAGGGTTTAATAGAATCCTTGTCCTTCGATGGTGCCTCAGTTTCCGATGGAGCGAAATCAAAGTGGCCACGTTGTGGCCCCACCAGCATGTTGTCCGGCGTGCGATACCCGGTGCTGACCATAGGGGGCGTGGCGGTGAGGCACTCGGCTCTGATGCCTCATTGGCTGCCGCTGAGATGTGCGTGCACATGTGGCCTGGTGAGGATAATCTGCATGGAGAGGGGCATTTTCACCTAGTGCCCCACAAGCCTGGGGAGGCCATGAAAAAAATTTGATTTGTACTTCCCCCCTCCCCCACCTGCTCAAAGGGCACGGCTATTATACCTTTTGTCCAGGGTACAAACACCGCATTTCAGAAACTCGTTCTATCTAACCATGACAGCGTCTGCTAAGCTCTCCTGGGACCGAATCAGCAGTCTTTACTCATGCAGCCTTTATTTATAACCTTTATATATAGATTTAATTTATTCCTAAACATCTGCCACCACGGATGGTAGTGCAGTACAGATGCTAAAAACACTGATTTCGGGTTAATGAGGTCTGGGACCAAACGAGACCATACATCCACCACCAGGGGGCAGTGTCTCAAATTGCCAATCCCAATCACAATTGTAAGTGATATTACCTGTGAGAGCAATGCAGGGCTGTTGCCTTGGCAATCAGTGGCTCTGACTAACACAGTGTCTGTGAATCCGGAGGAGATGAGTGTTTCTGTGACAGACACAGGGGGGGCAGTGACTCAGCTGGAACCTATTAGAGCAAGTCTGACACTGGCAGATTTTAGCTGTGCTCCTCTTATTGAGACTCCCATGTCAAACTCTCACACAACGTGCATAATCTGGCAACCCTTGAAAGACAAAAAAAATGAGCCCCGTTTTGGGGGAAACTGTGCACTAATTAAACTCACTTCTCCCATCGACTACTCCTGCCTTAAATCTTGTGCTTCACATTGAATTGCTCGTTTGATGATGCCTGTCTGTCCCTCTTTTGAGCTGATGTGGCATCAGAGTGAGTCCCATGTATCGTGGGGGCGACTGGGGGGGAATTACACAGGGTTTCGAAATAAAGACTCACAGGATGGGAGTGGGGTAGGACAAAAACAAAATTACAGTTGAAGTGTCCCGGGGGCAGATCAAATTCACTTTGATTGTAGTCCCAATAACGACGACCGTAAATAAATATACAAATCAGGAAATCTTTTTATCGCCTGGGAATTGACCTTAGCATCTGTCTTTACGTTGTTAAACGTCTCACACTGAAAAAGGAACATTCAAACCCAACAATAATTAATCCTCTGTGGCACCTTGACTTTAATGATTTTGAGATTAATGAATTATGCCGACGTTTTAATTAATGAAACGCCAATTGCGTTCGCTCAGTTGGATGCACTTAATTTCCAAGTGCTTTGGCGCGTGCAGCACGACCCGGAGACCAGCAGCGGCTACAGTTTGCTTAAGCAGCTGTCCTTTTGGCGTTTATTTAATATAAAATGTCTGAGATCAGCACGGTCAGGCCGGACAAACAGGGAACGTACACTGGACATTTCGAAACTAAGCAGTGGCAGTATGTTCGATATAGATAGATAGATAGATAGACAGATAGATAGATAGATAGATAGATAGATTCAATTCAATTTTATTTATACTATTTTAACAACAGTCATTGTCACGAAGCACTTTACATTTAACCGGCCAGAACCCCACCAAGCAAGCCTGAGGCGACAGTGGCAAGGAAAAACTCCCTCTAGCAGGAAGAAACCTTGAGAGGAACCTCGACTCGGAAGGGGGACCCCCATCCTCCTCTGGGCGACCGGGGAGCATTAAGCCACATTTACATTGACATTAATTTCAGTCCATATAGTTTATAAGTCCCAGTTGGTTTCATGTGATTATCTCCAGGAGACCAGGTGCGGGTTCAGGCGCTGTAGTGACGGCCCGGGATCAGCTTGGAAAAGAGAAGATGGAGAAGAATTATTGCCCTACACCTAACCTCCGGCAGGACTAGAGTAACCATAGCAGCCTGGCTAAAGAGAGACCTGGAAGGTGGCACAGACATGAGGGTTAGAAGGGGTTTTGGCGTCAAGCCAACCCACCGTCCACAGCTTAAGTGATCGCCGAGAGTGGCAGGACGACAGCACCAATCCGCCCTTTTCACCTTTAATCTCAAATGACCATGAAACCCCAGATTTCCCATTCACCTTAGATAGATAGATAGATAGATAGATAGATAGATAGATAGATAGATAGATAGATAGATAGATCGGAGCTGTGATTAGCTACATCCATCCCCTTAGTGCAGAAATGCCTGATCAAGGTGATGTCATGAGCATCCTCTGCCAGCCCCCACAAACGAGATCCATCATGCACCCCCCCGCCCCCCCCCCCTCCCCCCCCCCCCCCCATCTCCTGCGTCCTGTCAGCTCGGATGAGGGAATGTTGTCAGTGACGCTCTCCCGGTCTCCTTCCCCGCCTCCCCGGGTGATTCGTACCCCACATCCGCCATCTGCCAAGCATGCTTGCCTCCAATGAGGCAGAAAAACAGTCAGTGGCCATTTCTCTCTGGGTGCCCCCACAAATCCCCCCACCCCCCCCCCCCCCCAATCTTCAGATAAATGAAATACGGCGAGGTGTCCGTGGAAAAGCTGAAGATCCATATAATTAATTAAGGGCAGACATTCATTTTTTTTTTAAAGGACTCACAGTCACCCCCTGGAAAAAATCATGATCAGAATAAGAATATTTTTCCATACGACCATATGAGGCTGATGGAAATTTGTGTTGCCACAGCATGAAACTGTCGATGACACAATGAAAAGAGGCATAAAGCAGTCAGAGAATAAATACAAGACATGAGATACACGTCAAAGACAAGATACGCGATTAATACAGCAGTCTGTGCAAATTCAAGCAGTACAATGCAGGAAGGTGACACAGGCAAAATGCAGACAACATACATCAATACATCTATGCATATAGTACAAAAGTCTTAGGCAGTAAAATGAAACGATGTTTAAATGTTCTTCCTATTGGGACTATGATTTCTCTGTGTAAGTGTATTTCAAAACCTCCTCTGAAGTCAGCCCCAGTATTGGATTCCGGACCGACATGGGTAACGGACTCATCGATGGACTTTGCCTTCATTCTTAATCACAGCTTATACCTACCTTTTAGCCTCCTTTCTGTTTTTAGTGATGTTAGTCTGCCCATGGGGGTGGGGGGGGGGGGGGGGGGGGTTGGTCGGGCAGCCAGTTGACTTTGGACCCCCAAAGGTTTTTTTTCTTCCTACTTGGGAGTGTTTGGTTCCTCTCCTCTTTTGTCTTCTGCCTTTCTTTATTCGACTTCTTTCTTTCCTTTTTTTTCCCGTTCTGCTTCTCTCTCTAATTATATTTTACGTATCGCAACACAACCCTGTAAAGCACTTTGGGGCAACTTTGTTGTGAAAGGCGCTATATAAAAAAATAAATGTATCGTATTGTATAATATTTGTGGTAGATAAATAGCCATATACATTTTCTTTCACTGACTAAACGTCATGCGCTGTACTGTACTGTACGTAGCATCAGGGGCGCTGCTAAGGATTTTGGGCCCCATGAAAAGAATCTTGACAGGGCCCCCCAACACAGTTTATTGGGGGCTTCTCTGGGCCCCCTCTCAGTCATGGGCCCGAGAATCGTCATCGTTTACCCCCCCTTTACAGCGCCCTCTGCGTAGCGTACATGGCATATGTGATTGTGTGACCAGGTTGTCATGGGTGTCAATGTAAACAAACAGGTAGCTTTTGAAGTCGATAAGATGCACCGTGTTTCATAAGAGCAGCCCTGCCTTCTGTATCCACCGTGCGTTAGACTCGCCCCCCGATAACCATCTCCACGCAGGAAATAACACGCCTGCATCTTTTATTTGCTCCGTGCAGCACCGATTGGCAACCAAGGTTTGGTCCGGAAACAATCTTCCCGCAGACCTTTTCCCCACTACGTTTTTGACACTTCAGGCACCTAATCCACTTCAGAAATACAATACGTGACTTGTGATGTTATTGACTTATCGCCGGGAGCAAATCTCTCCCGCAGCCCGATGGAGCGACAGAACCAGAAGCCATTCTGGATTCTGCCCTTTATGAAACATTTAATAGCTGCTTGGACCCGCCTCCCCTGCAATCTGATTGGTTATCTCTCTGAACCAATCATTGTTCCTTCTGCCCTCAGAACATTTTTTGTGTAAGTAACACATAGTCCGATAAGCCCTTCTAATCAGTCTAGCTTACTTGTGTTACATTCTGAAAAGCTAAGGAAAAAAATTGCTCACAAGAAAAAAAAAAAGACAAAAAAATAATTCTGTGTAATAATGTGTAAGGATCATAAAGGCAGGTGCATGCATAGTCAGATAAGCCAGGGTAGGCAACTCTCATTCAAATGCAATCCCTTCATCCCTCAACTGCAGAAGGTTTGAGAGCGTTCCAGACAAATAAACAACTAGGCGTATCATGCATGCAGGAAAATGGAATTATCTACATTGGGGTATGGTAATCTAAGGACTCACTTTCAGATCTTAATAGACTAAACATCCATTTCCCCCTGAAACAGTTATCTACCACGGGGTCACAGTAAACCTGGAGTCCATCCCAGAATGCACTGAGGCAGGGCGTACCAACGGTTGGTTGCCACTCGTTCGGAAGATAACATCCAGACATGCTAGTTGGCTTGAACTCTAGGTCTTGTGGCTCGCTCCATCTCATCACTGCCAGGTCACCGTTGGATTAAGGTCTGGGAAACTTTGAAGGGTTTTTTTTTTTTTTACAGTAAGCAGCACCACGGTAAGAGCAAGTGAGCAGCGGTAACGGGAAGAGGAGTGCCACTCGAGCTGACTTGACGGCTTGCGTGCGGGTTTCCATCTGTCTGGCCATCTGCTGCCGATTCATTTCCTCTTGCATTTTAGGGTCGACGTGCCGCATCAGTGCAGTTATGTTTTGTTTATTTATTTATTTTTTTTATGCGAGACGGGTTTTCACACGGACGACCGTGCCTCATGCCCACGCATCCTCCCCGAGGAGGGATCCTTTTACATTTTTGAAGCAGTATAAGAGCAATGCGGTAGACAGCAGGTGGCGCTGTCAACGCCCACCTGCAGGGTTGGGGTTCAAATCCCAGCCCCACTCTGTCTATGTTCTCTCTGCGTCATGCAGATGTCCTCCCACGGTCCAAAGACGTGAAATGAAGCTGTATTTGCTGGTTGTACAAGAATGAAAAGTGACACCACCGGAACTGTATTTTTTCACAAATCCCATTTTACTCTCCACTTTAAAAGAAACATATATCCAGGTGAGAGCAAAGCTTGAGGTTTGAGTGCAGGGTCAGCCGTCCATTCAGCGTCCCTGGAACATTTTTTTTGGTGGGGGGGGGTGTGGGGGTGTAAAGGACCTGTTTAAGGGCACAATAGAGATGTAGAAAATGGGATTTGAACCAACAACCTTCTAATTACAGGCACTAATCTGCTGAGCTATATACCGCTTCCTACATGTAGCTGGGGGGATTGTTGTTTTGAAATTGGCCATAGTTTGTCAGTGTGTGTGACTTGCAGTGGATTAGCATCCTGTTCTGGGTGCCCCCTACCCTTGTGCCCCATGCTATTTGCGATAGGCTTGCAGTGACCCTGGGTAAGTGACTGGTTGGATGGATATTACTGCATGTCTCTGTTGTGTTTCAAAATAGAAGAGATATTCGGTTTCAGATTTTTATTGTGAAAAACAGCCAGCGTTCTGCCTAGTTTGCAGCATCTTCCGTGTTCGATTTGCATTCATTGTCTCCTCGACGAGAGCATCAGTCCCGGAGGGGTGTCGGATTCTGGGCAGAGGAACGCATTTCTGAAGATCAAAGACAAGCAAGTGACATGCTTTGTTCTAGCAGATTCCGAGCAATGCCCCGAGCGTGCAATCACAAACTTCTCTTCCCCTGTTCTTCTCGAAGAACATCTCGGTGAGGACAGAAGGTGATTGTTTTTCTGAAATGCTTTGACAGACTCTGCACACTTCACAAAAACACAAGCCGGCCAGTCTTCAAACAAAGAGGATTTGTACGTTACTGCAGTAATAAATATTTCAGCAGTCTCAAACAGAACATAATCCCAACAGGTCTATGAAGGCTATTCCAAGCTTTTACATTACAATAACATAAAACTTTTAATTAACTGCCTCATATCATGAACCCGCTTTAAAACAGGACAGTGGTTCATATGTTTTGGAAGGTTTTCAAAATTGTAGTTTGATGGTTATTAGTTACAATCCCAGGAAGGACCCTAATATTTTATACTTGAGAAAAGGACTCAATGCGAATAATTCCAGTAAAATATGCAGCCGGGGTAAATGCGGACCGTTTGATAAAAATTATTTCTTTCTTGTGGCTTGTGTGAAGATATTTACAGTTTTGTTTCTTGTTAGAGCTCTGTTAGTCCCACTTTTATTGGCCGCAGAAAGCACTAAAATCTTCGGAATACTTCCTTGCTCGTCCTGAAGAGATCTTACGGAAGCAGACACCACAGATGTTGTTTAGCTTATTAAGTAGGTGCGTCAGTACAATGAAATCCTCTTGGATACACTGCCGTATTAAGGTAGGGAGAGGTGCTTTGATACGGATCGACTGTCGACACCAGCCACGACCTTCACGTACACAAGCAATCAGGAAGCCTGGCGAGGACATTTTTTACGTATTATTTATTCAGCTCGTGCTTTTATCCAGAGCAATGTGCATTTTTGAGAGCAGCAGAGTCGATTGTGGTTAAGGGCCTTGCTTAGGGGCCCAATGGTAGAATCACTCTGCCGATGCTGGGTTATAAACCAGCGACCTTCCAGTCACAAGCACAGCGACTTTAGCGTGCAGAGCCGTACACCGCCCCCTGCAGGTCAGTCTCAGTGAGGAGAAGTAGTGCAGGGAGCACTGCAGTCATTCCACCGTTTATCCTCCATTCTCTGCATGGAAGGCGTGAGACTTCGGAGGAGCACCCGTGCGTCGTGCTTTTGTCTTTCATCCAGCAGGGAGGATCGTTGAACAGACTCAGACATCCCTGTTTCTGGGGGGGGGGGGGGATTGTCGCCCTTGGCAACGGCAGACAGAACATCACGTCTCCCCCGTGTTGCCTGCTTGGGTTTGTACACTTGTTTGTCATGTGTTGTCTCAGAGGGAATTTTGCTGTTGCCTCTATATTACTTATGAGCTCAAACCTTGACGACAGCAGGGGGCGTAGTGGTTAAGGTTCTCGGTTAAAGTCATAGGTAAATCGTGTTGTACTTCCCCTAAGCAAGCTGATAAATCTGAATTACTGCGGTAAAGTACCTCCGTGCAGCTTGATTAAACGTGTAGGCTAAGGAACGTGTTTCTTCCAGGTCCTTTTGAATTTGTGGCTTAGCGAATTCTGAAAAAAAAATGCCCGTCGGTTTCTAACCCGAAAGTGAGTTAAGCAAGCAGCCGGAGACGTGGTACCAGGATGCCATGCTGGCGTGGGCATTTGGGGTGAGCACCAGTGTTTGAAGTGTGCCATAGGTCTTAGGGGGTAACTGTATTATTAAATCACAAATCTTTCCGGAGGGGGGGAGACTATTCATTTGGGTGGCACTGCCCAGACCCTGGCCACCCATAACCACGCCTTTGCCTGAGTCACATCCAACCATTGGTGGATCATCTGATCAGACGATTTAGCCTCCCCCCAGGAGTGTGGTAAGAATGACCAGGGGTATCGGTGGGACTTAAGGACCCTGGGAGTTTCAAAGCGCCCAGAATACATTGAATTATATGGACAATAGGGTGTGGGGGGGGGAAACCAATTGTTTTCCAAATTTATACCTGCCCGTCACCCAGGGGCCATTGGAATCGTCCTGATCCCCCCCCCCCCCCCATGGCAAAAGTAACATATTGTCTGGGGGGCCAGAACTCCTAGGTACGATGCAGAAACACATCTTGCCATTTCTATGCAGCCTTTGGAGAGTTATGAATACAGTGGCCCACCCTAGATTTCCCAGCATGCATCACAACCTGCTCTCCCCAGCCCAAAGATCTTGATGGATTCACAATCATGGTCAGACACCCCCCCCCCCCCCCCATCCCGGACTGACTGAACGTCTAATTAGGCAGGCAGATTTAAGGCCATGCGCATTCACCAGCCCTCGTGAATACATTTACATAATGTTTAACATTTAGCATTTTACCACGGTTGATTTCCAGGACTGCAATTCATGTGGTCTCCCTGTCTGCGAAATCCATATCAGCATCCCGTTAAACTCAAGGCCTAATTAAGAGCAATCAAAATCACCATGGGTTTCTAATTAGCTTTAAATTTAGCACGGGAGGGGGGGGGGGGGGTCAAGCAAATTTTAAAAAGAACCTGGACATTATGTAGTTCAAGTGTGATTTCCTGGCTGCAGCGTATTGATGTGAGACAACGGCGTCTCCCCAAGCTGCCACACTTGAACACAATCATTCTGAGTTATATTCGTAAGCATCCTTCTTTGCCAAAGCCAATTCCTGTCACATTAGATTCAAACCCCTTTTGAAATATGCAGTAGGCAGTAATTACCACCTGAAAAGCCGCTCATCCATTCAAATCCCTGGTCAGCGTCAAACACCGGCAGAAACAAACCCCATTACCTTCGGAAAACCTCAGCATCCATTACTGATAATTTCATTAGATGCATCAGCGAACGGGGATTCATTTCATATTCAATAAAAAGGAAAATAATAGGAAACAGAGGGGTGTCATGTCAGAAAGGCAATCCGGGATGTTTGGTAAGTTTTAGTAAATGATGAGGGAAAGGAGACCAGTGGGAATCAGTGAGCATTCAAGCAGCCGAGGATTGATTGGCAATGGGAAGGTCCTGCTTTTTCCCCTTCGCCCAGTCACAGTGTTCGGTGTTTTTGTCCCCCTCCCCCTTTATCTGATTGGTTGAAAGAAAAATGTCTTGGAGACTATACTTGATGATTGCTCTGTCTTTAGACAGAATCAGAAAAGCTTGAGGCAGGATTATTCCCAAATGAAACCTTAAGTAGAATTAACAATCTTGAAGGATTTGGGAAAGCGATCTCCGTTCAGACCTGAACTTGTCCAGTGGAATTTCTTGGTAAGTGCTTAATCGCTTCCCAGTTCATTCAGCGGCATCCTTCTGAAGACCTCTTTATTTCTGGCACACGTCACCTGTTGGAAAGCTCTTAAAATTTGTTCGGCACAATACAAGCAGTAAAAAGGCATAACGTCAACATTTTTTATGTCGAGTGACAAACATATTTCTTTGTAACATCCTCCACCCTGAGATCCACTGTGAAATGTCAAAGCACATGCTTTACTTGCTGCATGGCTGCAACATCGCATGGCTGCATGAAATACAGCCTTTTGTATAAATCACAAAAGGTGAGCGCAGCCAGTTCTCTCACTCGATTCAGTTTTTCAGTCATAAGGTATGACTTCTATACTCTATCTATCTATCTATCTATCTATCTATCTATCTATCTATCTATCTATCTATCTATCTATCTGTCTGTCTGTCTGTCTGTCTGTCTGTCTGTCTATCTAGTGTAGGGTACAATTCACATCTCATTAATGGCTAACATTCCAGTTATGAGTTAACAGGAATGCCTCAAAATATTGTGATACTATTAATAATGTAATATATATGCCCTTTTTCCCTTCAGATGATTCATGCATATTGACGCAGATCACCGGTATCTGCGTGGATTTCGACCAATCAGATTGTGGCGATATAACCAGCTCGGTTTGGTCACACTTTTGGCCCTGTCAGCATGGTTCTGGTTCCGGTACGGCTTGCATACTTTGAAATGGAAAACCGTTTCTTCACCCTTCGGCTATGGTTTGGTTCAGTTGCTGGCAGAGAAGCACCATAATTCAACTTACTGTAACTTAACCTAGAGTACAACTGCCGGGTCCCGCAGACCTCATGGGCTACAGCCTTGTTCGTACTCGCCACTGCTCCTCGTGTCCAAAAAGATATTTAGATATAATTCTAAAATAAAAACAAGACAATTGCTGCATAATAGTGTTAGCTTCACTTTTCAAAATTAGTCTATGTAAGATAAAAATTAAGCAGCAATCAAGAATGTTAATCCATAAAATAATTCTATTCTTTTTTTACAACTGCTTATAAAAAAATTCTAATACTTTAAAGTATTTATGAGGATTAGACAAATTAAAACATTTAACTAACATGGTGCTAGATTAAATAGGAGCATATCACAAGGGAAGTTATATTTCGAGATCATTAATGAAATATATTTCTAATTAAAAGTTACACCCATGCTGAGGAAAAAGGCTTTCGGTTTGGCACAATCATTACATACGGCTCTTAGTTTCTTAGTAATTCATGATCACAATAACTGCAGTTTTTGGGTTTGACCTTGAAGTTACTTTATGCTTCCTGTCTAACCGCGTGATATTATTTTCAGTAAAGCCAAGTGATGAGCAGGGAAATGGAGAAGTAAAAAAGAAGGCATTTAGGTAAACCTGTCAAAGAATCTAGGCTCACGTATCATCGAGCAACTTAACTGGAATTAAAAGTAATTCTGTATCCAGCTTTTTGGAAAGTGTCAAGGGTTTAATATTCTGTAAGATATCTGCTGAAGAACTTCTTCAGAATTCCCGTGTAAGTACAGCCTGCCCGTGGAAGAGCCGCAAGAGGCATTCAGACGTTTTTAGATGTTTCAGAAATATCTTAAGCATGCTTCATTTCGTATTCAGCCATTAAGTAAATGACAATAATTATTGGGTTTTATATTCATGAGGATGAAAAAGGGAGTTCGGCAGCCCTGAAGAACTATCAGTGCCTAAATGAAGGGATCTGAATTTGGCTCCTGAGCAGAGCCACAAAACTCCTTCAGGAACTTTGTAGAATCCTTGCCCAGCATCAACAATACATAATTATGCATAAAAATATTGCTTTTATCAACAGAATACAAAACAGGTTACTTATTACTGTAGCCATTTATGTAATATATTACCCACATACTTTTGCAGCGTATTTGTTGCTTGCAAGAATTGAGGAAAAGCACTGAAATGTAGGTATGATACAATAGTCCATATAAATGACATCCATCCATTTTCCAAACCGCTTATCCTATTGGGTCGCGGGGGGTCCGGAGCCTATCCCGGAAGCAATGGGCACGAGGCAGGGAACAACCCAGGATGGGGGGCCAGCCCATCGCAGGGCACACTCACACACCTTTCACTCACGCATGCACTCCTATGGGCAATTTAGCAACTCCAATGAGCCTCAGCATATTTTTGGGCTGTGGGGGGAAACCGGAGTACCCGGAGGAAACCCCACGACGACATGGGGAGAACATGCAAACTCCACACACATGTGACCCAGGCGGAGACTCGAACCCGGGTCCCAGAGGTGTGAGGCAACAGTGCTAACCACTGCACCACCATGCCGCCCCTCATATAAATGACATGTAGGATTAAAATCGAATCCGTTAAAGTAGGGGCTCCGGACTTCTGCAGAAAGGCTTGTTAATTCCCAAAAATCACATTCACATTTTTAGTTTTTTATGACCTCATGTGTTCTGTTCTCCTCTGAAAAAAATGGAAACGATTTAACCCATGAAATCACTGATTCCATTATTCGCTAGTAACCCCAGGCCAGTCAGTGAATTGCTTGTACAATGTAAAAAGGCCCACGGGTATCAAAAAAGTGGGGAACCCCAATGTTGAAAAACAGTATATGTAGAATGGTAGGACTCCACAGAAGAGGTATTTTGCTTTGTCTACGAAATCCACACATTTACATACAGTAACTGCTGTCCTCAGTGACAAGTCGGCCACCTCAACATTGTGCTAGATGCACAACAACTGAAATAAAGTGCAGCTGGGTCCAGAATTAAATATTTTTGATGGAGCTGGGATGGGGAAGAAGATTTCTGATCCTTATAGTCCTTCTACCAGACCCCTGAGGGAAAACATCCATCCATCCATTTTCCAAACCGCTTATCCTACTGGGTCGCGGGGGGTCCGGAGCCTATCCCGGAAGCAATGGGCACAAGGCAGGGAACAACTCAGGATGGGGGGCCAGCCCATCGCAGGGCACACTCAGACACCATTCACTCATACATGCACACCTACGGGCAATTTAGTAACTCCAATTAGCCTCAGCATGTTTTTGGACTGTGGGGGGAAACCGGAGTACCCGGAGGAAACCCCACGACGACATGGGGAGAACATGCAAACTCCATACTCATGTGGCCCAGGCGGAGACTCAAACCCAGGTCCCAGAGGTATGAGGCAACAGTGCTAACCACTGCACCACCATGCGGAAAACATCTGGTAGTGATTTAGATCATTGCAGATCTGGTCAATGGATGACGCCTCATTCCTCTGATCTTCTGCTCCTACCTCACAATCCTGTATTGCTTTCCAGAGCTGCTCCTCCACCATACCAAAGTAATTCAATTCATTTTTTATATAGCGCCTTTCACGACATAGCTCAGTGCCCCAAGGCACTTGACAAGAGTGTGTGAAAATCCATCATCTATACAAAATTGTCTGTGAATTTTATTCATGGGAGTTTTACTTGCACAAGAATATTCTGAGGGCAGAAGGAGAAATGATTGATTCAGAGAGATAACCAATCAGATTGTAGAGGAGGTGGGTCCAAGCAACTAGAGGAGGCAGGACCGACCAATCAGACATCTCGGTCCCACCTTCTGTAGTTGCTTGGACCCACCTCCTCTACAATCTGATTGGTTGTTTCTCTAAATCAATCATTTTTTTAATTCTGCCTTTTTTGTGTATGCAAAACTCCCACACGCACAACACCATTGGTGAGGACTTTCCATAGTATTGCCGTAGAAGTTGGTATAGGAGGTCCTGGCCCACTTCAGCAGGAGAAGGCGCTGACAGACTCTTGTGAGGATCCCGATTTTCCCTGCCCACCTCAGCCTCTCTGACGTCCGGAGGGCGAGAGGGTTGAAGCTTCTGACGTGCCCCGCTGGAGAGCCATCACTGGTGATTGGTGTGCGACTCGTAACATGAACACCGAGGGCCCAGTCGGGGTTTGCGGGACGGGGGATGGAAGCCTCTCTGGAATATAAAGCATCGCCGCTCCTTAGAAGACATCAGGATGCTGCTTCTCCGATCAGGATTACTGGGTGCCGCTTTTCCTTTGAGGGATTTTAGGATGCAGCAGAATCTCCCGACGGCCGAATGTGGCTATAGGACACATCTGGCTCCGCCATCATACGGTAGCAAAGAGTGATTTCTACCACTTACCTCAGTGACAGGATACCTTATACGGTCAGAGCTTCTTTTTTTTTTGTTCCATTAAATCTAAAGTCAGTCTGGTTAAGTGACATATTGCAGTTGAAACCACAGCCTGTCTCATCTGTACACTGTCAGAAAAAAAAGAGTATAAAAAGAGTGTCAATTTGTACCTTTGCTTGTCACCAGGGCTGTACCCTTAAGGGTCTGCCAATTATACCCTTAGCTGTAGGTGCTTGTACATTTTAAGGTACAGAAATGGACTATGAGGAACATTTTTGTACCATTGGGGGTACATTAATGCTATTTGTACCTTGGGGAGTCCATTTCTGTACCTTAAAAGGTACAATTACATATAGCTAAGGGTACAATTGGCAGACCCTTTGAGGGTACAGCCCCAGTGACAAGCAAGGGTACAAACTAGCTAGGGGATTTTTTCTGGATGTCTGCGGATGTGCAAGACAAATGCACAACTCAATATTGGACGTTCAGAAGACGTCATAAAAAACATCCTGAAAATTTTCATTCGCCTCCTCAGAGGACGTCTTTTCAACGTCCGGCAAGACACTGAAAAGACATATTTTGAACGTATCTTAGCTCGATATGTCTTATTTCACAACAACCACAAGAACAGAAAGTGTCTGAAATGGCGATCGATAAGCCTTTTAATCTGCTTGCAGGTAAACCAGCACCGGCCAATGAAACATAAAATACCCATTTAATAAAACTGTATCACTGGTACCGGCTCATAAAATGCATTTTAAAAACAGAATCCAATTGTACCCGACCGCTAAGAATCAATGGAGGTGGTTTGGGCAGAATTAATAAGCTGAAACAACAGGACTTTTGAAATCTCTCATTTTCAGAAGCATATGAAATGTTCTTAGGATATAAGAACAAACACAAACAGCAGAAAAATGGCCTTAATCTTCTTACACAGCTCAAGAAAAGTAAAATTATTATAAGAAAATTAAAGCTTTAAATAATGTTTAAATAAGTAGCTTAGGACAAATAAGTAGTTTTAGGACAAAGTGGGGCACGTAAGGACACCTGGGGGTAACAGTGGCTAATTTTAGCGCACTGAGGCTGCACACCAGTAGGGCTATGGGTTCGAATCCCTCCCCTGTTGTACATGTGTGCCCCTCCTGAGTTGTAAGAGTTTGTATGTGTCTCATGTGTCTCCATTTGCAGGAATACAGGTACATTGTTTGGGGGGGGGGGGGGGGTCACAGCACAGGGTCATCCAATGTATATTAATTTGGGGGTTAAGGGCCTTGCTCAAGGGCCCACAGACATGTGACCTTTCTGCTTTGGTCCAAACTGACAGTTTTCCAATCACAGGCACAGAGTTAGCACACTGAGAAAGAGAGAGAGAGAGAGAGAGAGAGAGAGAGAGAGATAAAACTTGTTTTATTGTGTTTTATACGTCCAGGCTCATCAACGCTTAAATCAAATCTTACAAGATTGGTGATTCTGGTGAAGTAAATGAATGGGCTTGTCACATGATCGCACCCCACCCCAGGTCATATAACCCCCCCCCCCCCCCCCCCCCAATCTTACATCTGATGTAATGCGCACCTCTAAGTACCCAGGATTTTGCCCATTATTGCTCCTAGATGAGTATATCAAACATTTTAGTACTGAACCTTAAAATTATAAATTTAACACAAACCTAAATGACTCCGTCGCACTTGGGTCCTGGAGACTCTCGCTGTTTCAGCCAGTTGTCTACAGACGTCAGGATTTAAACAATTAACGTAGCTGTCAGAGGAAACAAATTAAAACAGTCGCTGAACTGTGCTCACATGTCTGTAAAAATTAAGTAATTATTATGATTATTTTCATGACAGACAATTGACAAGAAGATCTACGGGTGGAGCGGAATAAAGCCGGTTTTACTTGGACGCCGCAGATTGGTGCGCCCCGAACGCCCGCAAAATACACCTCTTGTTTCTCGCCATGTCTTCTCCCCGCCGCTTGGTGGCGCTCTATTGCGGACCTTTTTCAATAAAGCCCTTTAATTGACCCATGAATTGCGCGCTCTTTCTAACTCTTTCGGGTGGGGCGGGCGGGGCGCTCGTACAATCGTTGTGAAGTCCATCATCCAGCATCAGTATACAGCCCCCCTCGCCCTCACCAGCACCCTACTTTCATGTTCTATGCACTCTTTGATGTCTGCATCCAGTGGGCTGAGAAGAAATGAAAAGGGTTGAGATAATTATTTCTGGAACGCAACCAACCCCTACGCTCCCAACAAGCAGAGAATTAAAATAACGAACCGTTAGCAACAAATGTGCAGGCGGGTTTTTTTTTGTAATTATAAACAATGCCGCAGAAATTCTCACATGAAACAGATAGGCTTTTCGCTGGCATTGTTTATAATTAAATCGAATTAATTAATCCGTTTAATTAAGGTTACAGTCTAAACGTCTGGGCCTTTAATTTCTGTAACATTAATTGATGTATCTGAGCTGAAAAGCATT
Organism: Brienomyrus brachyistius; assembly: GCF_023856365.1. Classification (NCBI taxonomy): domain Eukaryota; kingdom Metazoa; phylum Chordata; class Actinopteri; order Osteoglossiformes; family Mormyridae; genus Brienomyrus; species Brienomyrus brachyistius. The sequence continues at coordinate 1,589,605 of NW_026042310.1, forward strand.
GTGTTTTGAAGGTTGTTTAATTAGCAGTTTTACATAGCAATCAACTTAAAAGTGGTAGCGGTAGTATTCTATCAGTAATAATACCCTGTTTTGATGTGATATGTTATTGTTGCAAATAGTTTTAACAGGATGCAAACATTCTATTGCTGGCTTCATATAGAGGATTAAGGTTATTTGATTCTGCGATGGGCTGGCCCCCTGTCCTGGGTTGTTCCCTGCCTCGTGCCCATTGCTTCCAGGATAGGGTCCGGACCCCTGAGATCCAGTAGGATAAGCGGATTGCGAAATGGATGGATGGGTTATAGGACTTTTTAACTGATATTCTTATATGTCTTGCTAACAGGCAACTACTTGCAAATGTATTTGCATAATGTCACAAAGGGATTGGGAGAAGAAGAGGCGATCCAGGAAGCAGGAAGTAAACTTTACCGCAAATAAAATATAGAAACAAAAGGGCCACATGTAGGGCCGGGAATCACGAAAGAGCACGCTAATCTAACACTGGCTTAGGTAGGGCGGGGAATCGCGAAAGAGCACGCTAATCTAACACTGGCTTAGGTAGGGCGGGGAAACGCGAAAGAGCACGCTAATCTAACACTGGGTTAGGTAGGGCGGGGAATCGCAAATGAGCACGCTAATCTAACACTGGGTTAGGTAGGGCGGGGAATCGCAAAAGAGCATGCTAATCTAACACTGGGTTAGGTTAGAACTGGGTTAGAACCTAACACAGCACTCACATCTATAATGACCAACAAAGGAATAAGGCAGGGATATGTACATATACACTCCGCTAATGAGGGCTACATGAGGGACAGGTGTGAACAATCAACTGATTACCTACACATAAGGACTGGGAATAGGGACGAAAACGGAATGACCAGCGACATCTGCTGGCCAAACAGGGACATGACAAACATGGTAGGGATAGAGTCTGACACATAACATCTATCTATCTATCTATCTATCTATCTATCTATCTATCTATCTATCTATCTATCTATCTATCTATCTATCTATCCAATCTGCCTTATGTACTGTTCCCTGTGCATCATAAGCGGTTCAGGAATACAGAAGGATTGGTGGGTATGTAAAACACTGCTGGCCCCTGTCTCAGACTCTGTGAGTGACATCTTGACAGCAGAATTTATCACGGTATCTTGGGGTCTCACAGTTTGGTCACATTCACACTGTGTCTGATGTCTCAGTCAGTCATGGAAGGTATCGTGGTTCGTCGCATAGAATAAAAATGAGCTCAGGTAACCAAATTAGGCCCCTATTCTCTTACTCTTTCTTAAGTGACGTGGTTGCATCTTCATCCGTCCATCTTCTATGACCAATTATCCAGTACAAAGTCACAGTAAACCTGAATTCTATCGCAGGAGCAGCTAATCAACATTCTGCATGGGATGCTAGTTCTTCCCAAGGTACTTACTCGCATTATGGGCAATTTGGAGATGCCAGCTTGCCTAACAGCATATTTTGGACTGTGGCAGAAAACCAGATTAGCTGGCGAAAACCCAGGTATCGCCCACCTTATCTTGAAAGCCAAGTTCTCTAATAAATTCCACGTGCTACTTGCAGCACCACTGTGCATTAAAGAAGTTGTTCTAATCTAAAGCGCAAATCCAGTTAATATCAGTAATTGGAGTGCTTTGATTAGTGTGAGTTGTACCTCTAGCTACTTGGCTTAAAAAAAAAAAAAATCCCATATGGCACAGTGCTTGTTTGTTTACATTCCGAATTAAATTAATTAATTACTAGAATCCCCATCGGCCTTTATATATAAACTGAGCCCTTAAATAAATCAATATTTTATCTAAAGATTAATCTCTGCCAGCTCCTTTTAAAAAAAAAAGAATTAAAATTCACATTTTGTATTTTTGCTTTATATAGCGAGAGCACAGAGCAATCAATGCAGATGAAAATACGCTAATAACACGATGCATTAGTTAATTAGCAAGCACCGTTCGGCCTGCTCAGAGTGTTTAATCCAACAGCTGATAGTGTGCTATACGTGGTCTAAATATAACATTTTACAGGGGGTTGTTCTGAAATGGAGGAGGCTTCCATCCTGAGAGTGGTGAGCTGAATCAGTCTCTGCTCAGGGCATTGATGTCACGCCCCTGCATTCCTGTCCGCTTGTCCAGTCTCCGGTGCGGCTCTAACAAGCGACGCCTGTTGCTAATTTGTCCTACCTCTCGTTTCACCCCTTGTGTGCCTCACTCCAGCTGCCTCTCGTCTGCTCCCTCATCAGTGCTGTATAAGAGTGCCTCCCAGTCCTGTACTCCCCAGTCCGGTCACTGATGTCATCCCAGTGTATGCGTCACTGTCTTTCCTTTAGCTAGTTGTGCCTTTTGTTTGACTCCATGTGGTCTGTTTAGTTTGCCCCACTCCCTTTCTATAAACCCCTTATTGTTTACTCTTCCACCCACTCCTTCCTCCTTTGTGTTCGGCACATGCCAATAGAGACTGACGATACTCTCATTCCTGAATTTCAACCATCTTGATGTCTGGTCGCATTGCCATGTTACTCCTAAAATGACCCCCCTGTTCTGTGTAAGTGCCGGGGGGCATGGGACCGAGGCTGACATCAGCACGGTCACTCAAGCGTTGCTGATTTTTTGTTTCTCAAGGCGGGGCCCGGATGTTTGCCAGGCCCCTAGGGTATAGCCTAGGGCAGCTTCAGCTTTAGTCGCCCATTTTTGAAATAGGAATAGCAGTTTGAAACTGTACAGTCTGTCAGTGCCGATTTGACCTAATTAAGATTCTTCAGTGAGGGGCTGCATTTCATACCGCAGTGATTCGTAAGCATTCTTGTTAATACCGTAGTTGTTTTATTAGAGCTTATTCGGGCGACGCAGACAGGATACAGGAGCAATGAGAACTCGGAAACGAAAGCTGTCGGAAGCGGCACAGCAGCACATTTTCGTCTGCGAATGATCCGCTTTCGTCAGCTCCGGGACAAAATAACGGTTTTGGGTTCTGCGAGTGTCATCTTGCCAGTGGGTTTTGAAATGCGATCTGTCATCACCTCCCGCCATTTCTTGTGCCTGGAAGAAGCTAATCATCACACTGCGTCGTTAGCGCACCTCTCAGGCCTTTGAAGGCGACGTGGCATGCGCACCGCCTGCGTTCCAGAACTCTGATCAGGAGGAACCGCGTCCCACACACTCATCCGCCTTCCTCCCCGCTGTGTTTTGATCTCCGCCTCCTTTTCTCCCCCGATCCCCGTTGCTCAAATTATTTAAAGCTCAGGGCCTAAACGAAATGGTTTCGTTTGGTGATTTTCTGCATTGTATTACATGCTGGAGGAAGGGATACAGAGAGAGAAGAAAACTAGCATTGTCGACTGACTGCTGCTGATCCGGTGCTTTCTGACTCGCCATGACAGTATAGAGAAGCCCTGTGCTGTTAGCCGGGTGGGGCAGCCTCAGGGGCTGAAACTCAAACCTTTATACATTTCGAATGTTCTCTCACTAATCCAACCAAGCCCTTCTACAGAATATGAAGAAGAATGTGTAATCTTCATTAGGTTCATTTTTGATTATTATTGACAGATGCGGTACCTTAGTAATGTACCTACAAGTTTAATGTTCTTGTCTATCTGCTTCACCACGCTTGTGTTTATATATTTATCTAGCAAAGAAACAAAAGCAGCTGAAGAAGGTGGCGTGGAGCTCGGTAGGTTAAGCTGCAGTGCTTGTAATCAGAAGGATGTTGGTTTGAAACCTGCCATCGGCAAACTGACTCCTACCAATGGGCCCCTGAAAAAGGCCCTTAACTCTCAATTGGGACAGTGATACACATTCTCAAGAATGTGTATCACTTTGGATAAAAGCATTTGCTAATTAATAAAAGTATATGAATATTATATATATATGTTTTATAATAAATATATGTAAAAACAACCCTAATGGACAGATTTCTGTAATAAGGGTTGGGGAATTAGCTTAATTGGGGATAGTAGTTATCTTATTACGGTTTCACACCTACACAGAGGCAAAACACGAATACTGAAATGAAGCGCATGTGTGAAAGTGTGCTGTATATTGCGAAAGTGGACCGGGCAGGAATCAGAGTCTGGCTGTGTTTACCACGGCAGATAAACGAAACGCAAAGAATTATCACTCCACCGACAAATAGAGACAGATGGATGGAATCGACCAGAACAGCGGCAGTCATGTGACATTTGGCTGCCACCCCTCAGAAATAAGCAACCAGAGCATCCAGGCCACCTGCTCAAGGGTACAGGAAGAGGGCAGGCTGCAGATGTGTGAGGCCAAATAATTATTTTAATAAACATTCAGTCCATCCCTGGCCAGGCACCTCACCATACGGCTGGAACTGCCTGTTTGTCCCCATTTCGAAGGTGTCAAAATCCAAAATTCAGCCAAAATATCTGGGTCAGGGTGAGACATTCTTGTTAGTGTGGCTCACTTCTCCTTAGCAAACTCAAATAGAATCTAGTTGGCTTCTTCGTCATGCCATCCATATACAAATTCGAGTTTTATTTGTCACAAACATAATCATATGCTGTATATCTCCGGGAAACCTGCTTCCAGGATTGTGATTGTGGAAATGATTGGTTCAGAGGGATTAACCAATTGGATTGTAGAGGAGGTGGGACCAACCAATCAAGTCTGCCTGCTCTAGTCGCTTGGACCCACTACTTCAACACCCCTTCTACAATCTGATTGGTTTTCTCTCTGAACCAATCATTTTACCTTCTGCCCTCAGAAGATTTTTGTGTAAATAAAACTTCCATGAGCTGATCTCTCACCTATTCTTAAGATTAGAACATTATAATATTTAGAATATTTAAGCTCAATCTAGTAAAGCTACAGGACTGTTCTGTGGAATTTATTAGTAGCTTGGTGCATCATTCTGATTCTGGAACTTTCGACATAGAAACTGGGCAATGCAATTAATCTCCGTTCATGAATGAGATGCCCTGGATGGAAACATCCAGCCATTCTGGTGTCTTGAGCTCCTGCCGGAGACCTTGGTGATTAAGCTACGAAAATACAGAAGGCAGCTTCTTCTGTGATTCCTCTTTACTGTGAAATTCGTTGAAACTGCAACCCCATTACCATGGTATAATAAGCAATGGTGTGACTTTTTTAAGCAATTTGTTCTTGGGAAGCAAATCGCTTGCAGGGACTATACACACACGTTGACGTCCTCGCACAGATTCGTCCTCGCACAGATTCGTCCTTTTTCGTTATTTCCTTTTGTCCTCAGAAATATGTCGTGAATTCTCCTTCCCTCCTCGACTACGGCCAACGTGAGCCAGTGAGGCATATACGGGTGTGCTGTAAGTGAGCATATGATTGGCTGGAAACTAAACGTGAGACTGAACGTATAAGCCTACAGTGAGCAATTCCTACTGAACGAGAGACCACCTACTGGTGTAGACCTCTCATATGCTGCAAATTGATGTTAGAGATGCAACATTTTTATGATTTAAAGCAATTTTAACCAAAGATTGTCAGCATTTGGTCTAATTAACTGTGACTGTGATGAGCTGTAACGCATCATTTTTCTCACCAATAAGTGATATTTAGCTTACTCATTGGCACCATTTAAACCCAATATAACCCTAAATAATAGGCTTTTTCGACATTCCGAGTGTTTCCAATCTATTTTATGTGAACAGGAATAGCCACTGAAAGAGTTGGTAAATGAATCGGAATGAATCTTTTAGGTTGAACTGGATCTAACGAACTGTCTCCCTCCCCCCCAAAAGGTAATTTCAGCCATACTTAAAAATAAACTGGGGGAGGAGGGGTCCTCTGTAGGCGACTCAGAAGGCCCTGACCAGTTCTTTCCACAATTGGGGCTTAATTAAAGATAAGAAATTATTTAACCAGATCAATACGCGTACTTTTCTTCAACGAATTCAGAAGCTGGAAGAACTGGTCTCTCTGCAGTTGCCTACCATGCCTGCATAACCGCCAGGGGGCGCCATCCGTACGCGGCGAAGTCAAGGAACAGCCTTTACGCAGCAAACGTCTCAGCCGTTCCACGTTGAACTTCAATAACTTGACACTTCATTAAGGGTCCAAAGCACGTAGTGCAATGGACCCTTATTGCTTTTCATAGGACTGTTATTTCCATTGAAATGTCATTCTTTGTAATTGCTTTTTTTAATCATTTAGTTTTTCAAAATTAGCATAGTGCTCACATCCCTCGTTAAAATACTTTTTGTTAATCTGAAAAAGGAACTTTAAAGGGAATTTACAATGACGGTCAGATCCGAAAAGAGTTTTGTTTATATCCATATACTGCAGGTGTTGAAAAACTAGATACATGTGGACACCTGTTTGCACAAACGTCATATAGTAGTAGTTTAATTGTAGACATATTTTCAGCAAAAAAGTGTTTACACACCGTATGTGTACCATAAAAACACAAGATCTGTAAAAATAAAATCACCCAGCGGAAAGGACATCCTCTAAGGCGATTAATTAAATCGTGACTTTATTCCACCGTGTCTCTTCTTCACAGTTCACGGTAACAAACTTCTAATAATATTCTTATTTGACTAAGAAATACTCCATCTGCGAAAGACACCCAAGAGCACCGTGGGTATTAAAAAGTGTCCAAACATCATTCTCAGTAAAGCGTAAATACAGGAGCCGTAAATGACAGAAAGTCAAGGGGAGAAGAATCACACATTTAGTCTATCTTCATAAAAGTCATTAAGGCTTACAATTAAGGTGGGCTTCTTTTAATTTATCTTACAAGATTTGCTATTGACTTACAATTGTTTCATGTCCGAATTTACGAAAAGAAAAAAAACATGGCGTCTTTTTAGGTAATTTTTATAGAAGCAAGCACAAACACACTCAGCCCTCTCTTTGTGGGAACTTAAGAACTTAAAAAGCACTTAATTATTAACTGAAGCAGAACAAATTTCAAAAACAGATTAAATAACATTTACCACTGGGTCCACCCTAGCGATTATTATGGCTGGTCCCAGACTCCATACCAACCCATAAAATCAGAAACTTTAATACACGAGTTACTGTTAAACCTCTCAAGCGAACAAAAAGATCCCCAAAGCCCAGATGAGGCAAATGCACTTGCAGCGTAAATCGGATATGTCACGGATGATAAAGCGAAAAGATAGAAAAAAAACAAATGCACAAGAGTAACTATCGTGTTATTTTATGCCGCATCTTCGACACAACAGAGTTCAGCACGCGCTGGGGACTCGGGTGAAACTGCAAGCTGAAATCAGATCGCCTTCCTGGGAAATGAGAGCAGCACATAGACGTCGGTGTTATGCCTGACATGTTAGAAATCGCCTTTATATTTAAGGTTACTTGCATCCAAAACGCCCCCTTTCTGCGATCAGAATAAGCCTACACTTAATGGAGCGGCCACTTTGGACTCATTAGTGTTTTCCTTACATTTGGTGGTCTATGGTTGCCAAATCCCATAGATCCCACCTCATTAATATTCATGAGATGCGCTACTTGATTGGCCGATGAAAGTGTCCATCTACATGTGCTACCTGGTTTTTGCTGTCAAAGGTTTGGATGATGGCGGAAAGGTAGATCATGTAGAATAGCGTTACTTCATTAAATGGCGTCATGTAGTCTTTCTGCAAATACATGTTATGTCCTTAAATAGACACGTCGACTGTAGTAACACCTTAACCAAATTAGCTATTAATGAGAGTGCTACTGGCCAATCAGGTAGCGCATCTCTCATGAATATTTATCGATTTCCCCGAACGACCCTGCAAAACGAAAATTCGCCTCCAGCACGCGGCGCAAGTTGCGAGTCAGCAGCTCCCCGCATCGCGGAGACCGGGGGGTGGGGGGGCTCGCTGGACAGGGACTGGCAGACAAACACTCACCCTCCACGAATCAATTCACAGTTTGTTTTACGCTCAATGACATTCGATCACCGCGGCATAAGGGAATGAAAGAAAGCACAGAATTCAATTCCCCGGCTTTGTACTTTAACCTCAGCTCTCAATAGCAGATTTTAGGAGGACTCTCACGTTTTTTCTACCCGTTCCTGAAGCTTTTTGTTCCCTTCAGGCTGAAATTGATACCATACACGCCGAACCGAATGGGAAAAGGAACTCGCAGTTACTATACAAAATAAATGTGTAAAAAATAATAAATATATTTTTATGCATAGAAAATGGATATCAAGGAGCCTTCTGTGAACGAATCATCACCCCCAACTGAAATGATGATGTATAAAATTGTTAGCACCAAGCAAGAAAATACGAATGGGTCTGTTTGTTGGAAGGAAAAGGGGGAAAAAACCTATTTCCATCTTATCGTAAAGTGACACGTTATTAGTCAGATAATAATGGAACGGATGCAAAGCTTGCAGCCCAACACATTAGACCAGGAGTCCGAAACCAGAAACAGAACCGTTCTGAATCACGGTGCTCATGCAGAAATCGAATTTCCAAATACAAATATATACATTTCATTACGAGTAAAATATAGAAATGTGTCACCATGGAACGTTAATGGCCAGAAAAAAAATCAAGTTCTCACACATAATTACAGCATTACAAAGCAGGGTGTGGCTATTGGTGAACTATTTGTTAGTGTAATAAATTATGATCATGCCATCGTTTCTTTCTGCAGTTCCTTTAGTAACACTGAGGACAATTAACTGAAACACTGTTACAGTTGTACAGTTGTGTTTGGAAATGCAGTTCCGTGCAGTGTAGGAGGAAAGTACCACAAACGGACAAAGTACCATGTGATTGGACAAAACTCTTCAGGACGAAGGTTAATCCCATCATAATATTCATCTCAGTGAGGGTTTGGTTACTTTTCGCAGAACAGCAGCGTCCTACATTGAACCCAACGGGCGTTTAAAGACAAGGGACAGTGCATAAATCACAACTGCCAGAATGGTTAATTAAGGTACATTACAATGATGTAATGTACTTCACATCATCTCCATTACCTGCAATGACATTTTATAAGGTGCCCCATAGCGACGATTTATTTCCAAATAACTCAATGCACTAACAACACAACAGTCTTTTTAAATCGTAGTATTGGTATCACATTCCCATTCACAGAGTCACACACATACCTGGTCCTACCAGGGGTAGCGCTATGATAATTATGGCTGTAACACCCTCTATACATTCCTAGAGAGGCCAAACCCAAATTCCACCTTCCAGCTCCACGTAAACTCAATGGAGTCAGGTGGGGGCTGGAACGCGACACTGAGGCTATTTTCGAAGAGAAATCGGCGCATTTCACGGTCTGTGCTGGGCTGACGACACTGATACAGGCCACATATAAATGAAGTAGCTCTGAATGTAGGGCACCTCTATTCCATGTTCAGTTTCTACGTAGAAAATGCCCTTAAGCTTTATTACAGACTCCTATGTGAGGTTTGAGGAAGATAAAGAGATTTGAACATGTGGGCAGAAACTTGACGGGAAATATTCTCTGATCCTTGAAAAATGTGACATCGCGTTTACTTTGGGCATTACGATTGCATACTGGGGGAATGATGCTTTAAGGTAAATCTGCCAAAATGAAGCGTAGTACTATAGGAAACATTCTATAACATTCTATATATGTGCAGATCCCAGAGCTCAACTGATAAGCTATTCATAGCTTTTATTTGCCAAGGGCCCCATCTGTTGGGGAACTTGAGTTACTGCCCCAGTCTGTTTCATTTCAGGGAATATTAACAGCAAATCATTTGGGCAAGGGGAAAGGTTTCTGTTAGTGAGTAAGGAATACATGAAAAACCCTGGTCTTTCCGCATGTGTCACATAAGTCTGGCCGAGCTAACAATGATGGCTTTGACATGACATCATAATAGCTTTGACATGACATCATAATGGCTTTGGCATGACATCACAAAAGCTTCTTATTGAAAAGACCGAATTCGGGGAAACTAAGGCCTACTGACTGCTACGGACAATCAACCATATTCGCACATTACGGGGGCAACCTGCGTCCAGCACAACCCGTTTAGGGGTCACCACTTCATTTTAAATTCAGTCAGTTGTTACCATAACCACTGATCCTTCAATGTGATCGATTACCCACTAACAAATCACCCAATATAATATCATTCATGGAAAGAAATCTAGCACCAGAGATGGGAAACTTGATGACTAAGTTCAAGCAAAGAAAACCTCTCCACCAAAATATTTACTTGTAAACATAAGAATTTTAAAAGAATTTAAAAGATAGCGGGTCTTGTAATTTCTTCTTCATTCGCCACGTTTAGGACACACCGTTTCCCAGCATTAATATGATCGTCAAAATGTATAAACAAAGACTATATGTACATAATAATTAGATGGCCCCTATTCCTGTACTACGGAGTTTGATTACCAAAGATCTTTCCCAGGTCATGCAGACTTGCTGGTTTATATATGACTTTCATAAATGACACACTTGGTGCCTTTGGTCCCCAAAATGGAAACGCAGATGGCAGTTTCTTCCTGGCCTTCCTCAGGAGGACCCGGGTCAGTGCCTTTGGGGTTTTCGGCGCTCTCCTCACGCTCCACCTCTGCGTCCCTCCTACTAGGGTTCTCCTCAATGGCCTGTCGACACCTCAGGTCAGCACGGGCCGGATCGAAGCCACCTGGGTGGGCCGCTTCGAACATGTCGCCCACGAAGGTCCGGCAGTTGAGGATGAGCGGCGGAAGGGGCACGCTGCGGGCCAGCTCCTCGATGTGACGAGCCAGCTCCATGGTCTTGAACTGAGTCACCTTGGCCAACTCCAGAGTCTTGGCCGAGGTGATGATGGGGATGCGCTTGGCGATCTCGAAGGCCTTCTGCAGCTTCTCGGCGCCCTCCGTGCGGAAGAACTCGTTGATGGCCTTCTCGGTCTTGCGCAGGTGACTGCTCACCATGCAGAGGCGCGTGACGTTGAGGATCATGGTGATGGTGAACGCCACCAGACACACCAGGACATAGTACAGACCGAGCCCACTGTGGGTGTAAGCCACCCGCAGGGTCACAGTGTAGTTCGAGCTTTCGGCCGAGCTGAACGCTATACATGTATACCTCCCTCTGTCTTCAAAGGTGACAGACGTGATGTTCAACATTCCTCTGTCTGATATCAGCCATTTTCCTCCTACAGATATATGCAAATATGCAAATAATCTTTTTAATATTAGTAAATATATCAATTCAAAATAAAGTATCTTTATACCAATATGCAATCTTACTTACCGCCCTCTTCCTCATCAAGTACGTGTCCTTTAGAGTTGTACCACAAAATGTCATCCCTCGTGCCATTCACGTTGCATTCCACTGACGTGCTGGAGCCCTCCTTCACCACCAGTTCCTGGGAAGCGGGCAATTCCGCGAGTCGGTGCACGGGAATGCGAGTCCTGTTGTGGCCGAAGATTTCCAGAGCATTTCCCGGACTAACATCGACCAGCAGGCTCGCGAAGAATGCGAGGACTATTCGACGCCCAACGCTATATCTGTCTTTCAGCAACATGATGGCGTTCGACAATTACACGTTGCACCTTGATTAGGCGTCATGTAGCTAAAGGGAAAAAATCAGGTCATTCCTACAGTTTGGTTTTCATACATATAGAAATCCAACCTATTCTATGCCAATACAATCACAATATACAAGAACGCCGTTTATCACGCTAAATTTGATCATTTCAACTACAGATCATTATAATGAAAATAATATGAAAGGACAACTGTCAGTATAAAAACCCACAATATTTTTAATACCTTAACTGTACTCTCGTCCACCTGCTCCAACATTTCTCGATCTTCGCCTATCTACTTCCTGATTTCCGGGGGCGTGGCTTACCCTTAAGGTAAACAGGAACCGGAAGTTTGCCCCGTTACGAAATATCCGGTTCTGAAGGAAAAATTCGACCAAAACATAAGGAGCGAAAGTGACGTGGCTGTGAAGGTGAGATCTGCTGCGTTGTTTTAAGATCCGAAATCATTCAAGGACAAAAACAGGTTCGTTAAGGGTTTTTTTGGCCGGACGCCTGGGCTCTAAGAATCTGGAGAAAGTGGGTCTAGTGAAGTAAAGAAACGCTTTAGCTGTCTGTTCATGTGCCTGTGACGAGATTCCACAGAAATCAATTTTCTTATATTCGTTATTATTTCTGTAGAGCTCTTGGTTTTACGTGTAAAATAAAAAAATAGCATTTTTCTCAAATGTGAATTCTCTATGGTCATTTCGTTATTGTATTTTTACTTTAATTAGAATCTCCTATTATATGTTGGGCATGCACTGAAATACCCGTTATCTTTTTGTGGTTAATTTATTTTTGTTTCTCTCTTAAAGGGATTGTTTTCTTTTACTTCTTAACAGCTGTTTTATCCGAGATTAAATGTATGATTTAGATTGCATACATTGGTTATGAAAAGACATCATTTATCAGATTGGAGTCTGTCATTGCAAGTGGAAATCGCAGTTATGGATTAACTAGAGTATCATAAACGCAGCAAACCATATGTGCCCTTGAGAGGTAAAGTGGGCTATCCCACAAAAAACAAAGATTTGAGAAAATGAGCTCCAAAGTTGTAATTAAAAAATCGGTGTGCCTATAACCTACAATTGATATATCATCATAGGTAGCGCAGAGGTATGACTTAGATAATAACAACTTATCCAACTGAAAATATTCAATAAAAAGGGGGTGGGGTCAAAAATGTGGCACATATGTAACCTCGGTTTGTATTGTAATGTTCCTGTGTGACTCATAGAGGCAGGAATGTGTTAAGATGTCGGACACCGAGAGCCAAACGGATGCCGAAAAGAAGGAAGGGGGCTCTGCTGCTGATTCCCTGGGGCGGCCACCCTCTACGGCAGACAGTGCCGCTGCGGAGGCTCACGGAGAGAATGACGGAAATGCGGCACCAGCCTGGAAGACCCGTAGGAGACCCGAGAACAGATCTCCCACTGAGCCGGAAGCTGAATCGCCGGAATATGCAGAAGACTACCCACCAGTTAGTTCTGTTACGTCTCTTTTTGTTCAAGTGATCAGACTCAGAATTCCAGGTGGTTCTACTGAATCTTTTAGGTTAAATAGAACAGTGGAGTTTACTTCTGAGCACTTAAGCAAGGTCCTCAAACCTGAGCTGCTCAGGGGTCTGGTCCTGCTTTCTCAGAAATGTGCGTTGCTCTGGAGAAAAGTGTCAGCTAAATAAATTAAAAAATCAAACATATATTTTCCACAAGTGCACATCATTTATGAAGAAAGATGACATTTCCTTTAAATGCACAATTGATGAATGCGTCGTATGTCTGTCTCCCCTGCAGGAGCCTGTTAAGACGGTGTCTGAGGGGGGATGGGGCTACTGGGGGAGTTGGGGTAAATCCATCATCTCCACGGCCTCAGCCACAGTGGCCAGCGTAGGTGAGCAGCGATCGGGCACAAGGGTGGTGTAGGCAGGTTTGGTGGAGGGTCAGCGGAGATGGTGACCCGTTACACCGAAGGGCTCTGATTGTGCAAGATCACGGAATAAGCAAGACTTGGTATTTGTAAAATTGTATTAACGTCACCACTGTAATCTCAGGTCCAATGCAAATGTGTCCTTTTAAGGTCAAGGGATTTCTCAAGTGATTGAAAAAGCAGAAACTTCGCTCGGCGTACCCAGCCCCACAGAACTCTCAGCACAGCTCCACGAGGAAGACGCCGCAGCAGCAGCAGAAGGTGATGACGGACCTCATTTCTTCTTCTTATTATTGCATTACTAGTGGAAGCACTGATGATTATTGGCATATGCTGGCTGTTGCATTGTATTTGGTTGTGTGGGGTAGCAGGGTCTGATTTGATGATGAGTAAGTTCTATAGTATAGAGTAGAGTAGTAGTTTGTGACGTGTTAAGTGTGTTTTGTTCCACAGGTGAAGCTGACCGAGGAGAAGAGAGTGAAAGTGACTCCTCTGTAATGGGCGGAGCCATGGGAATGTTGTCATCGCTCTCCAGCGTGGTTCACAGCACCGTAAGTGACATTGCCGGTTTTTATGTAGGAAGTGGTGCACTGCAGTGTTCGTCAAACCAGTCCTCAGACAATCCACATTTTTGCTTGCTCCCAGCACACCTCTAATAGGTGTTCGGTGTCTGTGATCGCTTGATTGGTTGGTTACAGATGTTCTGGGAGCTGGGAGGGTGAAGAATGTGGACTGTCTGGGGGTTCCTGAGGACTGGGTTGAGAAACACTGGAGTAAAGGTTAAGCAGCTAGTTGCACAAGGGGGGGAACATTTTCTGAAACTTTCCATTCCATGGGAAGTTAAGCTGCGGAATTTTGGAAATATTTCAAATTGGAAACTTTCCATGGGAAGTTAATATGAAAATTCCCAGAATTTTGCAGCCCTGCTGGTTATTAGTACTGCTTTTCCTTTGGTCTGGGGTTTGCCGGGTTCCCTCGGCAGTTGGCGGTCAGGTGACAATGTAAGCCTGGGTCGGGATTCTGTGTCCTACTGTCTCCATTCTTCACTTTATCGTCATGTTTCACTGTGAATACACAGGCGGCGGGCTGACTGCGAGTGTCGTTTTTATCTAGGGAAAAACGGTGATAACTGGCGGTCTGGACGCTTTGGAGTTCATTGGGAAGAAAACCATGGACGTTATCGCAGAAGGCGATCCGGGATTTAAAAGAACCAAGGGCCTGATGAACCGGACGTCCACGCTGTCCCAGGTGAACTGCTTACATATGACAAACGGGTCTTGAAATCAAGCCTGAAGCCTAACAAGTTGTTGTAGCGATTTAAGTTAATTATAAAAGGAGAAAAAAAAAAACTCGGTATGTAACAGGCTGTGATGAAATGTAACGTGAAAGGTGACAAACTTAAAGCTTGAAGGGCTGCTCACCTGTTAAGTTCTGTGTTTCCGGTAGGTTCTAAGGGAAGCCAAGGAGAGGGAAGAGATGCAAACATCAGACGAGGTTTCCACGGATACGGATAAAAAGGCCCATTACGGAATGCTGTTTGACGAATTCCAGGGTCTGTCTCACCTGGAGGCCCTGGAAATCCTCTCTAGAGAGAGTGAAACCAAGGTTGGTTTATTTTTTAATTCTTCTTCTTTTTCCTTTAAACCCCAGGAAAATATTATCCTTAAATCCAAGCAACTGGGTCATGAGTCTAATTAGGTCTTTCTTGCATGCATGTGTGATTGACTGGTGTGTGAGTGTGCCCTGCGATGGGCTGACCCCCCATCCTGGGTTCTTCCCTGCCTTTGCCCGTTGCTTATGGGATAGGCTCCGGACCCCCCGCGACCCAGTAGGATAAGCAGTTTGAAAAATGGATGGATGGAGGTCTTTCTTGCTTCCCGGTGCAGGTCAAGGCCGTGCTGTCCACCCTCTCCGGCCAGGAGCTGGTGCAGTTGAAGGAGGACCTGCAGCTCATCAGTGCTCCTTTCTCGTTGGTCGATTTTGATGAAGAGGAGCTCGATGACAGAATAGGTATGTAGGCCAGCATTCCATGGGGTATCCCTCCTTTGGAATAGAGGAACTTCAAAACCAAGAAGTCACATGATAGCTTTGTGGTTGATTAGTGGTATAATAAAAATGCTAAGATTGTGGTTTCTGGATGGCTGTCGTTGGTCCTGATCTCTGTGTTTCTCTTTAAGACGAAGATGGTTCCGAGTTCGTAACGGAGCTGACGGACGCCCTGGCGGAGCTCCAGATAGCCGTGTCTGTGGAGAAACTCAGCAAGGTATTTGGAGCATTTCAGCAGTCGGTGCGCGACAGTAAGCCTGGGAAACGGGTCGGATTGGAGGGGCAGTGTGACGGAGTGTAGTATGTGGGACAGCCTCATTAGGTTACATACATGGTGCCGAACGTCTTAAGTCTGATATGACATCTGTCGCGGCCTGAGGGGGGTATGCTGTCTCATTTAAGGCCAGCAGAAACGCGTGTGAGCGCATCGCCGAGGCAACCGGAAGCTTGTCACGGGAGGAAGGAGGGAACGGGGAGGAGGAGCCGTGTGAGAAAGGAGATGGAGTGCCATCCTGCACTGTGGAGGTCTGTCTCTCAGTCTGTCTGTCTCTCAGTATGTCTGCCTCTCTCTCTCTGCCTGTCTGTTTCTGTCTCTGCCTGTCTCTCTGTTGGGGTACTTACCCTAACCCGAACCGCCTGTCTATCTTGCTGTCTGCCTGTCACCTGTCTGTGTCTTGCTCTATCTGTTTCTCGGTCTCTGTCTGTGGCTTTTCACGTTAATCAGCTGAAGTTCTTCGATCGCCACCATTCCCAGTATTGTCTGTTTCTTGCCTTCTGTCCTTTTTTTCCCAGGACATCCACTCGTCAGCCATCAGGACTCTGGCCGAGCTGACGGCCCGCTCCATCGAGCACTTCCACAAGGTGGCGGAGCTGGTCCTGCACTGCGACAGCCCCGGGTCTAGCGCTGCGGCCCAGGCCCGCACCCTCTCCCAGTAAGTGCCCCACCCCCCATCCCCGTGACTCATGCCCAGGCACCATGTTGTACGTCTCAGTACTGGCACGTGCCTATCCCAGCTCTGAATGTATCATTTTCTGCTTTGCAGAATCACTATCATATTGTGCAAGGAGATCTCCCTTTTGTCCAAGAAGTTCACATCCTGTTTGACTACTGTCGGGGTACGTTTTTATTAAGAAGTATTTTTTTTTACGCATTTTGATGAGTGTCACAGTAAGGCTATTCAACAGCAGATCAGGCTGTTCTTGCTTTATTATTCCTATTTAATTTATTTGTCCTTAGCCTTTACTTATTAATTTACTATAATTTGAGGAAACTCGTTTCATTTGCCTGCTGCTATTCTGTTGTGCCTTTGATCTCTGATTCGATTTGTAAAGATTGTTTGATTTTGCAGTCAAATGAAAAAGGGGAGGTCTTGAATCCGCTGATAACATGCGTGTTTCTGGAGGTCAGTAGAGTTTTATTGTATTATTGTCTTGGCTGGTGACTCGTTGGCACACTGGGAATGTGACCCCTCATTCTGAATGGCGCGTGTGTCATGTGACGCGCGATGACGCAGAGCCGTTTGTCTTCAGGCCTCCAACAGCGCCTCATACATCCAGGACGCTTTCCAGCTACTGCTGCCCGTACTGCAGATGTCACACATCCAGAAGAGCGCGGGATCTTCTCGGCACTGACTGGCTGCGGCGTTTCCACCTGCGGGGACTTGACAGAGGGCCGTCCGTCTGCTCTGTCCTCGTGGCACTAGAACAGCTTAAGAAGTCGAGCTGAATTCGCAATCGTGGGACAGAAACTGTAAATTTTTCATCGACGGAGTTTATGCATTTTTTTTTTTTATGTATAGTTGATGGAGAACCACTTCAAGCAAACAGTCCCATTTCACTAATTTTAAAATTGTTATAGAATCGATGAATGTGCTTCCTTTTAATTGCAATTTGTCTAATTTGTAACACTTGTAATGTTTATATGAAGCGGTTAAGATATCATGCACCCTCTATGTTTGTGTCTGTGTTCCTTGTGAAAGGACTGCCGTGGGGTATGAGGCAGTGGTTCTCAACGGGTGGGTTGTGTCCTTAATGCGGATCACAGAACAGTTGTCATTAGTCACAGATACTGTGGTTAAAAATACTTATTTTGGAAATATTGTGGCTGCAAATGACATGCAGCGTTATTGTGGTAATAATAGTTTTATTGCCAGAACCCCCTCCCTCTGCCCCCATGTAATAAATAAATATGAACAAAGCACTTAGGGTCGTGACTTAAGGATTGAGCGATAATGTACATCCTGAGGCTAAACCGGTTGAGAACCACTGCAAAAAGGTGTTAGTGAGCCCACTGGAGGAGTGTGTATAAATTGCTATGTCAGGTTGCAGTGAGCAGCTCCTTGATATGCTCACAATTAGTGCCATTTATGGCATTAGTTGTAAATTGTCATGTGATGGAATGGACCAATTGCATTAGAGCTCGTGTACAGCATGTCACGAACCTTGTGATTTGATCACTGTTCGGTGACTAAACCACAGGGACGCTGTTAGCTAAGTTGCAGCGCAATTGATAAAATCAAATTCAGTGCTTTTTTTTTTTTTTTAAAAAAACTCAAAGGAAAAACATCTGCACAGCAGGACACATCAACTGGATCGAGGAACGTGACTCGAAAAGCAGTGGGCCTTGGGGGTGGTCTCGCACCGGATACCTTCCAAAGGTGGTGACTGCTGTTGTACCACTTACCCCCCCAGCTGAGGTACGGGAGGGGCAGCAGGTGACCCTGATGCCGCAGTCTAAGCTTCTCCTAGCAGGAGATTGTGCCCCCTCGGTCGGCAATGTACCCAGTGGAAATGTCCGCTTAGCCTCAGCGTGAACCTCCCAGCTCTCTACATTTCACCCTCTGTTGAATTGGCATTTTGTCAGCCTGTTTCCCTCAGTGACTGAATGAATTACAGGGGGGGAGGGAAGCATATAATATATTAAATGATAATTAAAACAAGTACAGTTGCTCAGTTTTCGGGAAACATTTCAGCATCCGGTGCCGACCATGGCATTTTGTAAACTTTAGTCTGGCTTAACATCACTGCTTAGGGGCTGATGTGGATACAGTTTTTCAGATGTGATCCCAGCAAAATATATAGTGATATATATATAGTGAGTATTTCACCGTCCCAGTTCAAACCTGACACAAGTCATGGTGTGAATTCCTCCAATATGATGCCAAACATTTCCATAGGCGTAAAACAGAAGCTTCTACTGGTGGATTGATATAAAAATCGGACACTCATGCCTTTCAACACTCTGAAAGTGTATTCTGCACAAAGATGACGTTCCCCCCCCTCCAGGGGCAGGAGGGGGCCTCCAGGCTGACAGTCCCCCTCTACAATTTTATTCTGCTCATACTAAACATAGATTTGTCGTCATAATTAAAAAAGGACATTTAGACATTACTGGTCTGCGTCATAAGGGCAGAGCAGTGCTGGCGATCTGCTAAGGCATTCTGGGAGGCTTTGGGGTAAAAAGCATGTCCGTGTCTGCGTAGCAGCTGGAGTGCTTGGTCCGTCAGCTGGGGAGGGACACTGTGGAGAGTCCTGGCCATGTACAGCAGGACAAGGCAGCATTCGACGACCTCGGGGAACGGAATATTCTGAAAAGGGGGGGGAAGAGAGACTCTAGTCATTGACCTCTTTCACCCTCCCGTCAAGATCAGAACGGAGGCTCCAGCCCGACACGAGACTCACTTTCAGGTGGTCAGGCAGAGCGGCCAGCTCCTTATGGTGCTCCGACACCCGGGCGATCAAGGCTGGCAGGGAATCCGAGCTGTTAACCAGAACCCAAGTGGTAAGAGACCATTTCAGGCCTGAGCCGGATAAGGGCACAGTGTGGCCACATAAGAGCCGCAGAAAGGATTAACGTTAGCAAGCTGAAGGCGAAGGGAGACGGGAATACTGAGGGCCACTGGGACCTCATCTCAGACTGGCAGCTCTAGTACTTTTTAAATGCTAATTCGATGCTAAATGCTAATTTTAAGATAATTAGCTAACACAGCACCTCTGCTCAGCGGCTTCTCCGCCCTCGGAGTCCCCGGCGGTGGCCTGGGACTTCTGGATCTGCGCGTGCTGCTGGACCATGCTGGACAGCCTCCGCTGAACCTCGGCTATAGCTCTCTGCGTGGCTTGGAGGGAGGCATGGGGCTCCGAAAGCAGGGTCTGGCAGAAGCCCAGGCTAGGTCCCACTTCTTGGCCGGGTTCCACATCCGGACCTCCCTCCAGCCAGTTCTCCAGAAGAGCCCCAGCAGAGGTCGCAGTGCTACCACTGGTAGCCCACCACACTGCATACAGTTGCACGTAGCTCAGGAAGGCCTCCAGGCCCCTCGTGACGACTGCGCCCTGCTCGTCACTGGGATCCAGCTTGGCTTTGTACTGGGAGATGGATTCGATGCCTGAAAACCGGTACATTTATACACATCACTCAACAGGCAGGCTAAACAGACCGATCCTCTCAGGAAGTCAGACTGCTCTCTTAATTACCCTCCTAAGTACCCCATCAGTCAGTTTTACCCTCGCGGGGGTTTTGGTGCTGCAAAGTCCCTGAAGTCATCTGCATTATTAAATATACCCACTAGATCTAGTGATTGTTCAAAGTTTGTTTAAAGGGACGAAGGCTGTACCACTGTCTCACCCCTCCAGGGTTGGAGGTTCGAATCCAGCCTCCGCTGCATGTGGGTGTGTTTGCATAGATCATATTTGGGTGGTAAAACCCGAAGCCTCCTTACTTTCATGGACGTTTTTCAGGTCCTCATTTGAACAAGCTCAATTTTATATATATATATAAAAAAAATGTGGAAACGCGAATCAAAAATGTAAAAATGCCATAAGTCTTGTTTGGTTACTTTTGGTTAAAGTTTGGGCATGGTAGGGGTTAAGGGTGTCGTGAAAGGGACTAGGGTTTTTCCTATGGAAATGAATAAAAGATCCCCATTTAGATAGGCACGACAATGTGTCTGTGTGTGTGTCTGTGTGTGTGTCTGTGTGTGTGTCTGTGTGTGTGTCTGTGTGCCCTGTGGACTGGCAGGTGCCCCAAGATGCCTGGGATAAGCTCACCTTGGGGAAAGAACAGCTGACAGACATCAGACATCAGACAGAAGCTCTCCGCCTCCCTGCTTCTAGCCACCGCCCTCAGCAGCTCCTCCAGCCCCGCCCCCCAGTCTCCCAGTAACCAGCTCAGCACGCAGTGTGTCATGTCCAGGGACATGTGGAACAGCAGCTTGGGGGGGGGGGGTCAAAGGAAGAGGGTACAGACAGTCACAAAGTGCAATCGATACTCTTCTCGCCATTTTCAACACCTGCATCAGGTGACTGATGCCGCCATAATAAAAGTCCTGCATCAGATAACTGATGTTACCATAATAAAAGTCCTTCGGGCTTCTGTACCGCATCCCGTTTCAGCTTCTTAAGCTTCCGACATGCAGGCTTACCTGCTTCATGGCGACACTGCTGGCCACAGAGGGATTTTCTAACGCCTTAAGCTGGCTGCGGACGGCACGTATTTTCTCCGCGTCGTCGGGCGAGACGCCAAACTCCCGTTCCCACACGTCCTTCACGTTTTCAAGGAAGCTCTGGGCATGAGGCACCGACCAGCTGTGGGTGGGGCTGCAGCTTGGCCCCATCCCATTGGTTCCAGCCAGTCTGACGACAAGCAGCTCATTGGTGCAGAACAATAACTGGTGGCCCTGTGGATCAGGATTGGCTTATTGGTGGAGGAGTTTACATGAAAAAAGTTCCTTTAAGTTGCAAAATTTCTCAGCCTGAAAATTTTGAATGAAGTACCACAATGTCAAGAAAAGTGGTACCGATGTCCCGCTGTGGGTGTGGCAAGACATTGGAACTGACCAATAAGCTGTCTTGGCTTCTTAGCACTTCCTGGGCCCCCAGCCAATCCTGAGCTGCCAGCAGCTCTTTAGCGCACCTCAGGGCGAGGGAGTGCGCCAGCTCCTTCTCCCCCACGATCCGCGCCAGCTCGGCGGCGGTCTTCATCGAGGCGACGTCCCCCTTCTTGGCAATGACCTTTGCCGCCTCGAATGGGCAGTCTGCCGCGAGGTAGCTACAACATCAAGGCCCATGAGGTTCCAAGGAACTTAACAAGTAAAAATAAATATTGACAGTCATGGGAAGTCATGAGAAGTGTTGAGGTGGACCAGCCTTCCGTCACGTACCACTTAGCGGCGGTGGAGTAATGGCCGTCCTTCTCGAGCACAGCTGCCCACGTAGTGTAGAGGTCTTTGAGCACGTGGTCTTCAGGCTGCAGTCTGGCTTTAGCCAATGCTATGGCCTCCCTGGAAGCAGGTGTGTAAGGGTTAGTCTAAGGTCTCTCCCACACTGACTAGAAGGTTTAATGTACATGCGCCCCCTTGTGGTCCTTCTAGATTTCTGCTACTTGGTACATGATGTTGTAGTTGTTAGTGCTCCACATATCATTGACCTGTAAAGGCTGTGAGACTTGAGAAGGTTGACGGCCTCGTAAATTCTGTTGATGGAAAGGAGATACGAGGCGGCCTTCACGAACTGCTCCTGGAAGCTCAGCTGCTTGACGAAGGCCTCCACCGTCCTGGACCACACCTGGTAACCAGCTAAGAGGAGAAGAGGTGGGGGTCTGATTCGTCTGCTCACAAAAGACCGGTTCACCGGAAAATGACACGTTCTTCCCAGATTATGGAAGCCAAGAATCGGATGTTTTGAATGACCATTGATGTCCTACCCATGGGAGCCATGGAGACCAGATGGTCAGTGAGTTCTCCTCTGTCGGTAGCCAGCTGTAGTGCCCCCGCGATGTCCCCCTTCCACAGCAGCAGGTAGATGGCAGAATCATAGTGACCTCCCTCTACGTGACTCTGCCCTGTCCAATCAAAAGAGAGTTATCCACAAGGGATCAAAAGAGCTTCTTCCAACCCTTAGCAACCCTTAGCTTCCTCACCTTCTTCCTGGAACATCCTGTAGAGGGCTTGCCTGTCCCCAAACAGGCCCAGATGCAGATGCTCTCCCGATCCAGGTAGGCACTGACTGGGCACTGCTAGGGAAGACAGTAGGAGGTTATTTACAGACAATGGGCGTTAACTGCATGGCCACCCCAGAGGGGACCTCGACGAAGAGGTTCAGCTTGGCTCAGGAGCTGGTCCGACCTTCCGAGTGCCTGACAGCAGCCAGGGTCAAGCAGTCCTCTTGGAGCTCCTCCTTGGGCCGGTGGTCCATGGAGGTGCTCAGGGGAAGGATGGAGCGGCCCTTCCTCTTCTTCAGGAGGGTCTCTGCGGACAGCAGTTAGAGGGAAAATTTCACCGCTCACCACAAAGCCACCATCAGTCTGTACGACTAATTAAAACACAGCAGTGAAGAACTGATTCAAGTAAACTTAAGCTTTTCCGACATCAGATGTGACTCTCGAGACTCGCACCAGGGGACGAACCTGGTCTCTCTCGTCTTTTGTCATCCCTGCTCTCCTTCTTGGTGAAGGGAGGAGGCTTCACTCCATTCTGTAGTTTCTCCGGGATGCCTCTGTCTGCCAGGCCAGTGGGCTCCTTCACTGCTAGGAGGGGAAAGGAGAGTGTTGGGTGGATTACACTGAATGCACAGTGTAATTCAATTATTATATTTACTTATGCAAACGTTTCTATCCTCGTACAATTGAGAAAGGGCCTTGTTCAGGGGCCCAGAAATGAAGTCACAGTTCTGGCCCCGGGATTTGAACCAGCAACCTTCTGACCACAGGCACAAATGAAAACATTAATTATTACCATCATCTCCGCAACTTAACCTCGCAGAACGTTTCAGAGTTGAGGGGCAGAGCTGTGCTAGAGACTCGCTTCTAGCGGGTTTACCACTGAGCGCCATCCGTCCCCTCCAACTGATTCAGAATGCAGCTGCTCGTCTTGTTTTCAACCTTCCCAAGGTCTCCCACACCACTCCTTTGCTGCGCTCCCTCCACTGGCTTCCTGTAGCTGCCCGCATCAGATTCAAAACACTGATGCTCGCATACAAAGCCAAAAATTCTCTGGCACCAGCCTACCTAAAGGACCTCATCACACCCCTCACTGCACCAAGATCTCTCCGATCCTCCAGCACTGCTCGACTAGTCCCACCTCCCCTCAAGGCACAAGGAAGACACACATCTCGGCTCTTCTCTGTCCTGGCACCTAATTGGTGGAATGAACTCCCCCTAGATGTCCGAACAGCTGAATCCTTGAATGTCTTCAAGCGACGACTCAAAACATTCCTTTTTCAGAAATACCTGACGTAGTACTTCTGTATTCTTACTCGGCTCTTTTCTGGTGTGTGTGTGTTTATTTTTTATATATATATATATATATATATATATATATATATATATATATATAATAAGAATAATAATAATAATTCTGCACTTCTCAACGGAGTTTTCAGACAGATGGTATTCATAGCTTGGGTCCTTATTGAGCTAGCATCGGAAATTCATCGCAGAGTCTCAAGCACTTATGTAAGTCGCTCTGGCTAAGGGCGTCTGCGAAATCCTGTAAATGTAAAATGTAGAGACAGACGGCTCCATACCCAGGAGGGCGAGCTTGTCGAGGGCCTCACGTTCAGCGTCGTCGTTGTCTGACGGCCCCTCTCCTCCACCTCTCTGCTCCTGCCCATTGGGAGTCTCCGCTTCCTCCATCTTGGCCGCCCCCTTATCTGCAGGCTTCTTCTTCTTGCTTTTGCTTTTGGGCTGCAGTGTCCTCTTCTTCTCCAGGTCCATGCTTTTTTTACCTGGGAGGGCCATTCAGAGGGATCTGCGCTAACTTCCTGCACGTCGTCCAGGCAACGGGCTCGTCAACCAATGGGAGTGGGTGATGCTGACGACATCACCTTACCAGGTCGAACAAACCTGGCCTTAAGAGCTGGGATCGACGCGAACGGCATGACCAGAAATGAACTCGCTGCAAAAGTAATTTCTGTGGCAAATATGCTAAGCATCGCTAGCGGAGTATGAGGATTGAGCCAAAAGGTCTCAAACAGTCTAGAGCGAGAGTTTCGCCTTAATGGCCACTGATACAAACAAACAGGCCATTTCTGGAGTTAAATACTTCTCCTCTGCCCTCTATTAAATATCACGCTCCCCTCTGGCGGTGCGCCGGTATTAGCATAAACGGCACACACCACTAACCGCTAATTAGCCCCAGTGGGCTGGGAGGTGTTCTGCCTTCAGGCACACTGGGCCGAGGTCGCGTACTCTGCCTCGGGGGTATGAGCGCGTCAATGGCTCACCTCGGGGGGGTCTGGTGTGCTCCTGCTTGGACACGGTCCACTCCTGCACGGTGAAGTCGTCGCCACCGGTCCAGACCACATCTGGGTCCACCGGGGACCACTGCACACACAGGAGGCGGCCGTGGTGGCCCCTGTAGTTACACACGGGCTCCTCGCCCAGAACGTCCCACACCTGAGTGAGACAAACCGGGTTTACATTTACGTTCATGAAGTAGACATTATCTAAACCGATGTATAACTGTGAAAGAGGGTCAGCCAGTCCCTGGAGCTATTGGGGGTTAAGAGTCTCGCTCTGGGGCCCGATGGCAAAATCTCTACACTGGGATTTGGACCAGCGAGGCCTGACCTGCTGAGCCACACAGTTATAGCAACTCAATAATTTTTATTAAACTTATTATTGGACTACAGAAAGAGGCACGAGCTCAGCCGCTCGGTGTGATGCGGCCCCCCGGGTCGATGCGTCTTTCTCCCCCAGCTTTCTCCAGCTCCCCCTGAGCACCAGAGTCACCTCCCACAGCCCAAAAATCAGCCCACCCTGGTCACACATATGCATGTCCACAAAAAAAAGACATAGAGGAGAATTCTGAGACGTGAATAAATGGCACTGAGGGGTCCAGTAAAGGGGGCCTGGGCAACCCCTCCCACCCCCCCGGTCCCAGTGGTGACTGACCTGGGCGGTACCGTCATAGCAGACGGTCACCAGGCGCCCGCTGTGGTGGGGGCTCCACGCCAGGCCAGTGATCTTCGCGGTGTGTCCTGCCAGGCTGCGGAAGGCCTCTGTGATCAGGACGGGGCTCTCGGGGGGGGATTCTGAGCAGAGTGTGAGGGGCGGTTAATAGGGAGCAGCGACAGGGAGAGTCTGGGTCGGAGGGCGTCTAAGAGGCAGCAGCGACAGGCAAAGGCTCACCGATGACGGCGCGCAGGTCGTGAACATATACCACGGCGTTGCTGGACCCCGACGCCAGCAGGTGCGCCATGCCAGACTGCCCGCCGTGCTCGTGGTGCCAACGCAGCACGTTTATGATCTTGTGGTGCTGCTGCACGCTGCAGAGGAGCCGCAGCGATGGGGCCTGGTACACGTCCACGGACCTGGGGGGCGCGGAGAGGGCGTCACCATGGAAATATGGCGGGGGCTGGGGGGTGCAGGACACTGCATCACTACGCACCCATCCTCGTTCCCGATCGCCAGTGCTTTGCCGTCCGGCTTCCAGTTGAGATCCGTGTGGGGGGACAGTTTGTGCTGCACAGTAAACACAGTGAACACAGTAAACACCTTTGCAACACCCACCCCCCCTTTGAAGAAAAAACAAACACCATACTGTGGACAGGTTCTAAGGCCTGAATGTATGAAGGTACAAAGTGACAGACGTACATTAACATATTTATGTTGTACGTTTGAAAAAAAGCAGGGTCAGACGATTCCTGGAGCAACTGGGGGATTTAAGGGCCTTGCTAAGAACTCTCAGTGGTGACGTCACTCTGCCGACCCCGGGATTTGAACCAACAACCTTCTGGTCATGTCCAAAACCATTGAGCCGCCACACCACCACAGACTTACCTTGATGTTGTTGGTTCTGCGGATGATCCCGTCGATGTCGACGGCCTCGTCCGCCAGCCCCCAGGGGTTGTGCTGGAAGATGACGCCCTCCCCAGCACAGCTGTACAGGCTGAAGGGGGGCTCGTCCGGCCCTGGGGACAGACAGAAAGATGCTCGTTAAAAAGTGCCACCACCCAATCCAGGTCTCAGCGGCAGCATAACATTTACTGTCAGAGCCAGCAGGATAGGAGCAAATTACAATTGCGGGATTTGGGGGGTGGAGGTTGTTTCTTTGTACGCTGCTTTTAAATTATTTACCAGGAAGAAGGGGGACAGGGGGACCCCATGCCAGCGAGTACACAGTCTTGCGATGGTAAGTGCTGGATATCTGCGGCGGCCTGCAGAAGTAGTGTGAGTTAGTGTCTTCAAACAAGCCACATGGGTAGAAAAGCCAGTGACGCTGAATTCGCTACCCACACAAGAAGAAATAAACGAACATGGAAAAGTATGACAACGTAGGTGAGGTTAATATGTATTCTTGAAAAAAAAAAAACAGAACAAACACTGTTACAAAAAAACTAAAAGTCCGTCAGTTTTATTGTCAAACGCACAGCGAAACGAGATCGCTGGCTCTCTCACGGCAAGCGTCACGCAGAGTAATAGCACAGAGGCTCCCCGTTTTACGACGGGCGCTTTTCTGACGCACACTGAACGGCGTACGATATTTTCTACTGATGCCAGGCGACGGCATCATCCACGCCGCCATGCTTACGGTCTTTGTAGCAACTGCGAGCGCAACCATCACAGAAGGTTTTTGGCAACGTATCGTGAAGTACTTAAGTAGACAATAGAAGACAATGTAATAATAAATAATATGAATCATTCATAAATAAAACGCTTGAGGCGGGTTGTATACTTTCCCCGCGAGAAACATCGATCTTGGATAAAAAATATCCTACTTGTTTGAGAAAACGTCGTAAATGCCAACTTTGCCGTCATCGGTCCCGAACGCCAACGATCCTTCTTTTGTTGGGTGCCAAGACAACTGTGCGGGGGAGGAGTTGAGGAAGAGGCGGGGTTAATGTGAGATTCTCACGGCACTTTACGGCTTCGTTGAGGAGCGACCCCCCCCCCCAGACACTCACGGCGGTAACTTTGGACTTGACGCCCTGCCAGAAGGTCTTCGTGTCGTACTTGTTGGTGACGGAAAGCGTGTTCCACACTCGGATCATGCTATCCCCCACCCCCATGGCGAGGCAGCCCGTGCCCACCGGGGAGAAGGTCAGCGTGTACACGAAGCCCCCCAGGGTGGGCAGCGTCCAGCAGCACTCCAGGGTTTCCAGGTCCCAGCATTTAATCTGAGGAGCAATTATCCCAAAAACAAGAAAAAAAAACAATGTATTACCACCAGAGGGCAGCAAAGTGCTTAGCTAGCTAGGTTGATGCTTAACGCCATGGCAGCGACTAGAGCTATATATAAGGTGAGAGTATAGGGGCATTAAAACAAACTGAATGACCCAAAAGGAAAAACTTTAAAATCTTACCAACAGTTACAATTATCTAAATAAAATGGCTAAGATTAGCTTTTGATAAGACATACAACAGAAAAAGGCTTGACTTTATTAAAAACTCTACTCTTCTAATGAGTCAGTAAAATAGTAACCAATCCCAAGGGAGTTCAAAGAAGGAACATAAACATGTTTTTTTTGTGTAAAAAAGTTAGTTTCACAGGTAGGACACATATGGATCTTCACTTGTGAATTTGAACATGAATCCACTTAGTACTGCCCATGTGACATCGTACGGGCGACACGATCCCGTTGATTTTTAAGGGTAACTTTTACCATCTGTTCAATAATCGGACTGATTTCTTAAAGTTCATCATTAACGTTGTGTAGCTTTTATGCTGTGGATGCAACAGGCATGTTCATCTGCCAAGCACGTCCTGGTCCCGGCCTTCTCACCTCCCTGTCCATGGAGGTGCTGAGCAGGAGTTGGTGCCCCCCCAGGCACACGGAGCTCATGTTGAAGACGATGCGGCTGTGTGCCTGGATGTCGGCCGCCCCCCCTAGCAGGCTCCACTTCTGCTTGCCCGACTTGACGAGATCCCAAATTACCAGCTCGCCCCTAAAGTGCAAAAATTAAGGCATGGAAGACAAAAAAAAAAAAAAAACAACCTGAGGACCAAGAGGAACTCAAAAGCAGCTGGAAAAAGCGACTGGAAACTAGAGAGATCAGGCATTATTATGTTTATCATACATAAAGTTACCCCTGATCAAGTTGCATCTGATCGCATTTATGTCCAAAATGCAAATTAAGTAATATACACTAATGGAGAGACTCAAAGTGAGTGTAGTAGAATGTTTTTGGGTGTATTGCTTAGTGCAAGGGTGGGCAATGTTATTCTGAAAGGGTCTTTGCGTATGTGGGTTTTCCCTGAAGCTCCTTAATTAGATTACTAATTAGAGGCTTGTCTTGAACAGTGGCTTAGTGGAACAGGTGTAGGAGAATGGGCTATCGACCGTCCAATGGCCCACAGTCCATATCGAGCGTATTATTCAGTAAGTATACAGTAATGTATACGTGATGGACAGCTATCGAGGCCCGAACTGACTTGCGTCTGGTGATCCCAGTCCCAAATGCGAACGCGAGTGGACGGAAGGCCGTACTCTGCTCTTTGTGGGGGGCTCCTTCTGAAATTTTGGCTGGAGCAATGAGAATTACTTGTGAAACTCATTAAGGCAAAGGTGTTGTTTTTTTTTTGTTTTTTTTTTTAAAACATCTTAAAAAGGTTTCTGGGAATTTCCTCAAATAAAGCTGATTCCAATTCCGAAAAAAACCTGAACGTTTCCCAGCTGGGCCGGACCATCGTCGGACGTTTAAACTGCAGGTGCTTTCAAATCAAAGTGGATCCCAATTAACCTGTGTATGTAGCGGCCAAGCGTGAGCAGATTCGCTTTAGAATTAATGCATCACATTTGAATGACTCGTGTGAAACACTGGCTGCGGTTTTACCCAAAGCAGCTGGAGACCACGTGCGTCGGCCTCCCCTTGGGCCAGTGCACCGTCAGCCAAAGTCTCTCCTTGACTCCTGGGTCGACTCCGACGCCCCTGCGTTTCAGGGAGGGCAGCTTAAGGGTCATCACACCTGTCAGGGGACAGACAGTACATCTAACCCCATAATATTCAAAGTAGCACAGCAGCACTCCTAGTACGTGCAGGCTTGAAGCTCTGGATCTATTTAAAAACGTCACATTAATGTTTTGAAATATTATTCTACCTTTTCCCCTTGTGGTGCTCCAAATCCGGACGGTCTGATCCTTACTCCCCGAAGCGAGATAGCAGCCTCTCTCACCACCAGCTGACACCTCACTGCTTGCCTCTGGAGACCAAGCCAGAAGTTAAAAACCGCCTCACCGCACCCTGCGTGCTTCACTCAGAAAGACGCAAAGCCCCCCCAAGACTCTCCAACCTGGGCTCTCCCCAAGGCGACTGTACAGCAGTTCCTCGCCGGGCTGAGGGCTCCAGGAGAGGCCGTGGACTTCGTCATCATGGCCTCTTAAGCGATGGACCACCTCGTTCTTCCTACTGATGTCCATGACTATGATCATCCCATCTTTGTACCTTTAGAATGAAAATTACTATCAGAACATACAAGGGGTGCTTCTCGTTATGTCTACTTGACCACACTCGTGTTCTCGCGTACCCATTTCATGTCATATTTCATTGCCGAAGGCCAGTTCCAATACCAGAAGGCGGCAAAAATCCCAGATACCGTTAGAGCTCCACCCCAAATATCAAGGATACATTTGCTGCATCCTTGCCGGATGAGACCGATCCCAAATTCATTCTTGGTGGGCAAGTTAGCAAGACCGATCTTGCCAAAACCACAAGTATGATCTTTGCGTTCTTGGAACTGAGAAACAGCCAAGATCTGCGTGCTTTCAAATCAAAGCTATGATTACAGTGGCGTCAAATAACCACTGGAAATATCAATGCTGGAATTTTCTGTGGTCGTCGTGACAATGATTCCACACGTGGCACCACACACATGGGTTTCCCCAGAATCAGAGCTTACCCCACTGCAATGTGGTTTTCATTATGAGGAGAGCAAGACAGGCAGAAGATGTTTCTGGGCTCTGGAAAGAAGCTGAGAGTCTCATTCCTGTTGTGCCAGTAGCAGATGATGATGCCCTTTTCATCACCAGAAACCACCAAGTCCTTCTGGACTGGAGACCAGTGGAGGGCTGTGATTGTGCTCTGAAGGAAAAACAGACTACCATCGTATCAGCTGATTCTTTTTACAAGTACAAGAAGCAGTATCCATTTGGTACCGGGAGTTAAGAGGCAGCAGGCAAGATTCTCAGTTTTTATTTTTATGTGCGTTTGAACAGCGGCAGTCTGAAATCCGTTACCTGGTGAGCTTTATGGTCTTTCAGTGAAACCTTTTGCTCGATGTCCCAGATTTTAACTGTTCCGTCGTCAGAGGCACTTGCACATACATTTTCTTGACCGGGATGGTGGCAAAACGTAAAGCCAGATACTCTCTCTCTGTGGCCTGCCAATTCACCTGAGAGCAACGAAAAAGGATCTATTATCAAGAAAGACCTATTACGCGTACTAATATAACATCATTTAAATGTTTTAAAACTTATATACCTTATACTGGATAAGAAGCATGGATGATGTGCGTGCTGCATTAATATAACATGAACTCTAACTACTACAATGGGGCTGGGTAAAGAAAACAATAAAACATTCAGAGAAAAAACACTGTGCTTACCCACTACTGCAGTCGACGATTCGGATACACTGATTAAATATATAGTGTTTTTAGCAGCAAAGCCAAAAACTCCTTTGCTATTTATGTCACTGGACCGGGAGCAATACCAGTTTGGAGAAGCCGGAAGAAGTCGCTCATGCATTCTGACACTAATATCCAAAAATGCCACGCCAAGAAAATCATTCACGACTGTGTAACAGTTATCAAATCGTCAACGAGCACCACTTCCACTCTCACGCATTTCAAGGCTTATCATGCCGCACAGCAAAAGTGCCGAAAAGCAACAACGTTTACAGCGTCGCAAAAACTACGGTGTCCGTTAAAGGACAATAGGTAAATAATCAATAGCATCATTAAACTGAAAATGGGGAAACAAATACTGAACTATATATTATTCAGTACTTTTCTTTAACATTGTACATGTCCATGTTCATTTGCGCTTTTAATATTGCGCATGAGTATTGTTTTATCTCTACTTGTAATTAAGTACAGAACTTTGCCGTAAAGCGATTTGTGTCAAAAGATGTAACATGGCGACCTCCAGTGTGGCAGGAGTGGGTACGGCCAATATCATTTTTTTAAAGAATAATTCTGCATACATTGGTATATTTGTAGTGCATTTAAAATTACGGTTTCTTTATTATTCTAGGGTTCTCGCTCATTGGAAACTTTGCGCGTCAGATCCATTCAAGGTAAAGAGAAGTTAATTAAGTGGCTTGTGTTCGTGACCTATGATAGGTGGCAATAGGAAAAATGAAAGACAACGTATTTGTCTTTCAGTTTAGAGTCGTAAAACGTAACGATATATGGCATGATTTTACAGGTTTTTCCTGAAGGTCGTTGTGTCTTTTGGATTCCGTCACTTGTTAGTCTGATCCACCTCCTACACTGCTTTTCAGGTTACTCGCTTCATTCAGCAGTCTCCATCATGCAAACTTCCACACAACCGCAACGGTAGATGCCAAAAACTGGGAGAGAAAGAATCGTATAGTTTACCCTCCCCAGCTACCAGGAGAGCCACGCAGACCAGCCGTGAGTTTTAAGCGCTGTATTACCAACGTCTGGGTGATCGTTGTAAAGTACGATCTCCGATTGTTAACAGGTTTGCCTCGTGTCGTCTAAATGCCTAAGCTTGCAAGATCATTTTACTAATTGTACGTATTTGTTTACCTAGGAGATACATCATTGCAGATACCAAATAAAGTACAGTAAGGATAAGATGTGGTATCTAGCAAAATTGGTAAGTGCATTTTTTCTTCCATCCAAACTAAATCGCATACCATTTAGCTTTATCGTATAGTGAAATTAAATTTAAAGTTTTATATTCGTGCACTCTGCTCACACATAAGAAATATTTTGGGTAATATTGTTTTGTTGTATAGATAAGAGGGATGACTATAGACCAGGCCCTCGGACAGCTTGAATTCAGTGATAAAAAGGGCGCCAAGATAATGAAGGAGGTACGTGACGCTTTAACATTTCTTACGTATTCAGTTGAATTCATTTCCACCAGTTTGGCCGCTGCACCCATTTTCTCCCTGAAGCTGAGTCCTATTTGCATTAATTAGCCGTCATATTTATACGAGCATCTTTTTCAATTTCAGGTGTTATTAGAGGCTCAAGAAATGGCTGTTAAAAACCACAATGTAGAGTACAGATCCAATTTATATGTCGGTAAGTGTATTGGGGGTTGACGCATTTTACCATTGGTAAAAGACCCACCACCACCCTTAAAAGCATGCTTATGGTATGATTTGAGAGTTCAGAGATTTAAGACTTTGGGTGGAACTGAAAATGGTAGAAATATTTATTGCAGAATTATGGAGGGAACCATCATCCTGAATCTCTGGGGACTAACAAAATTTTCTTTACAAATGTCTGACAGGCAAAAAAACATCCTGCTTAGATTTATATGGAACGAGTGGATTGGATTGTTCACATAAATAATGTGTCTGAATTATTGATTTGCAGGTAGTTTTTCCTCATTGATATACTCTGATTTACTGAGCAGTTCAATGTGCCGTTTGAATACAAATGTACAGGGTTTAAGTCAATGTCTGTCTGCTTGGCAGCCGAGTCCTTCTCTGGGAAGGGGAAGTATCTGAAACGCATCAGGATTCATGGTAGGGGCCGGTTTGGGATCATGGACAAAGTAAACTGCCACTACTTTGTGAAGCTGGTAGAGGGACTGCCCCCGAAGGTGGAGCAGAAGACCAACCTCGACATGGCCAAGGAGTACGTCCAGCAGCTGAGGAACCGCACCATCATTCACTCGCTGTAGATGGGACGAGACCCCACATCCTACTGGTTACACAAGGGAGGAAAAACTTTGAAACGTAAAGACCCCTGGCACTTTCCCAGTATTCCCTTGAGGTGAATAATCGATAAAGGCTGTATTGTTAAATTAAAGAATTTATGTCATTTTTGTGAGTGTGCTGTTTTTTTCACAAGGGGGTATTGAATGAAAGGTGTAAACATTTTAAAATATATTGACCTGAATGATGTGAAAATGATATTTTTTGGGATTGCAATGTGCAATCTAAAATGTGTTTGGCATTATAAAAGTATTTCTGGGGAATGATATCGACATACTAGGTGGCTGAATTGCACTATAAAATATGGGGCTGATGTGAATTGGCGTTTCTGAGTTATAACATTTGAATGTCTTTGTGCACCACTACGCATTAGTATCTTGCCTAGTCTCGTGCCCTGGGAACGACTTCAGATAACACAACTCCGGACTGGATTACCACTCAAGGAAGATGCATTGCATATAAACACTACAGGCAGTGTTTTATCATTATAATTATAACAATAATCGCTTGAATCATATCTGTCCGCGCATAAGAATTCACATTAATAGCAAAGTTAGTTCGTAAGTCAGTGGAGAGGTTACATTTTAATACAAAAGCAACATTAGGAAGGCAACACTCAATAAATATTGTCCCAAAAATCTTAGATTAATCAAATGATTGATCGTGATGCTCCGAATACCCGGAAGAAACGCTTCTTAAAAATAAACTGGAACGTGAAAAACAGGCGCGCTTTTAATAAAGCGATAAAGTGCAGCGTCCATCTAAAGAAGCTCATCAAGCACGTGACCTCGACTGGGCGCTAAGAGAGGATCCCCCCTGCCGCTAATTACCTTTAATGATATACAGGTAAATGGTAAGTGAATATCTTTTTATATGCACAGATTATACGTTAGTCCAGGTGGCATTTTTTAATTGTTCCCATAATATAGGACCCCAGGCAAAGCGCGTGACCAGGAAATTATCACCTTGTTACGGAAAATATATGGATACCGTTTTTATCGCGTATCTGTTTCTATTTTCCCGCTTCGCCTTTTCCCTGTTTTTCCGTCATTTTGACAGCAAGCCCCCCTCATTGGTGCTGCAGGGAACCTGCCTGCTATTTGCGAATGTTAATTGCTTCCTATTTTTTGC
Organism: Brienomyrus brachyistius; assembly: GCF_023856365.1. Lineage (NCBI taxonomy): Eukaryota > Metazoa > Chordata > Actinopteri > Osteoglossiformes > Mormyridae > Brienomyrus > Brienomyrus brachyistius. Next base: position 1,624,032 of record NW_026042310.1, read on the forward strand.
ATTCCCCCCTGTCGCTCAGGTGCGTCTATTAAAAGTACAAAAAAATAAATAAATCAAGCTTTCGACTCTTACATGTCGGTTTCTTGAAACCGTCTATGGTAGAATATGAATTGAAGATATAGATTAGTCCGACAATAGTTACTGGTTTCCTGAAAACGATTTAAAATTATTTTTTATTATTATCATTATTATTGTTTTTGTTGCTGGCATGCATTTTTTTAATCTCACGATGATAACGTTGTTTTTATTGGTTATTCATATATTCAAATTACTAATAAACAAACAGATTCACTCAACAGTTACCCAAATATTTAGTATTTAAAGATTTTTGTTACTTAATTAAAGGAAATTATTTGCGTGTATTTATTTGCGCTTACAATTATTCATACCCTAAATATTCATAGGCAGGCTGATACCACAACTAAATGCCTAGCGGCAAATTTCAATTAAGTTAAATTATACGGTATCGACGTGATTGTATGACTATCAATATCGCCAAAGTAAAATTTTCTAAGTTTTACACATACACTGTTAATAAACAGTTCGCGGAAAATGTGCATGTAGGCCTTTATATAGCCTAAGTGCATAATTACATTTTAAGCATACACATTCACGCCAAGAATTGCAAATAGATATACATGTTTCAATGCATATTTGCTTTTTGTTACATGTTTTTTGTCCATCGGATTGTAGCTGGAAGCTGCGTTGTCTAATTTATTTATAGCGCTGAATTTGTTGTAATATCCGCTGTTTCACTGCAGGCGTCACTGTTGTTACGCATAACAGTTTATAGGCCTCTTATTTAAATAAAATCATGGCTCCTCTTGGACACGTTTTCCGAGCTTATGCATAGATAAGCGGAATATTGTGTTCTTTCGACTTTTTATGTATGAAATAAATAGCTTTGCAATGCTATATTTTGAACTAGTTATTTTATAAACAAGACGCAATCTATAGGCCTATAACATTTTATGTAGTAGAACTGTACTTTGGTATTAGTTTCCAGGTTGATTACAGATATTGGTCAGCAGGAGTGTTAAAATCCGAGTAATCGCAGTTCCCATAAACGCGTTGCGATTACAAATACACCGTATCCACTCCATACGAGAAAGACTTTTTCTTAAAATGTCACTCATAAAACCCTGGACTCGTTTTAATCTTAGAGTTATGTGGTGTCTATGCTTTCCATGACATAATCCAAAACATCCCGTCTTGTTGTTGGTACCATACAGGGACGTCGTATTTCACACCGCAACATTACCTTAGGCCACCATTCACAGGAGCGCGCACTCCGTGGCCACGGAGCATTAACGCCATAAGGAGAAGGGCTCAAGACCCGTTATATCCAGCCGAGACACTTTCGCCATTAAACCGGGAATAACAGTTTTTTTTATTCTTCTTTCTATCCCGTTAATGAAATATTGATTTTGAAATGTAGTGAGAACCTGGAAGCTTTTAAAGTGTTTAGTGGTTTGTACCAAATTACTCAACCCCCGTTTCTCCGACTTTAAACTGATAGTGTTCTTCTTGAAGAAACGATATTAATTGAATCGTTACTTTAATGAGTGGTGCTGGTCTATAAGGAGGTGGAAGAATACAATCCTTTGCACCTTACATGAAAAATGCACCCCCGTGCATTGATGATAAGTATAGGAATGCTGTTTTTTCAGCTTAAAAATGAACACCGCTAGGGAAGATATCATGCCTTCAGGGTAGTCTTTAGTCCGCGCAGCACGGAAGGTTTCATCAAGAACGATCAGAACAAAGCGCCCGGTGTTTACATCATTTTTCAGCGCTTACTGAGAAATAATGGTGTGCACATGCGTGCTGTTTGCTTTTGTATGATCCGGACTCGTTCAGTGACGCTCAGCCGCAGGCAGGTAGGTCTGTCCCCCTGTCTGCGCTCTTCCCGACTTCGTTCTCGCATCCCGCTCTTGTGAGAGTTAATTCTCCGCTGTGGAAAGACGTAAAGGGGCGACCGAGAGCAAGAGTGACCAGTGAGGGGCTGAAAGGACGGGTCAGGCTGCATGATCATCGAAATACCGAGGTGGGCTGTGACAGAGGTCTCAAGAAGATGGACTGTCAGCCGACACCCAAAGATCCACCTTCTTCTGAGTGGTAAAGGAGGATGAACGATCTGATACTGAATTCGTATAAAATCAGGGTCAAAATGTTAAGTAAGATATCGGAAAATGTGTAGAGACCCCAAAAATTATAATTTTATTTAAATAACGGATTCTTAAGCAATATTTATGAAATATTTACCTTCCTCTCTTTCAGTAAGCTGAATGGTTGACTGTGGGATAGTCATGGTAAACGCACACATTCACACATTATCATGTGTAACAAACATTTACTTTCCCGTGAATTGAATGTTTTAAATTATAATGTAAAGTTCAATGTCTAATCTCGTGCAAATTCAGTTGTTTTTAATGCCACCCGCCCCACACCAGCGCCGGCCGTGACAAATGTGGCGCACTATAGGCAAGCATCAACGTCAGTGCCCACCAGTCCGAGGCAAAGTGAAGGTTTTGCGCCCTAAGCAGCCACCCATGTCGCCTATATAATTGACCGCCCACACCTGGAAAATGTCCTTAGACCAAAATGGCAGCACGTGGTCTAACACAATCCGATAAAAACGATAGTGTGACACAAAGACGACATAAATTTGCTCCTGGCCTCTTATCCGAGGCTTTGGCGACGAAAATCAGTCCCCCTCCCCGTTTCTGTGACAGAACAAATGTTATTGGCTGCCCGAAGTTCATCTGATTCATAAATAATGAAGACCGCCATCGTGATCAGGGCTACTAATCTCCGCGGAAATCTAACTTAATTTAAAGATTAAGCGCACTGTTTCATTTCACGTCACCGAATGAATCATTAGACCCTTTTACTGTGAGAGCAGCATTTTTCATCGTCTTGAATTCATCGCTTAGTGCCGCAGGTTTTAGATTACACTAATTAAACTCTTAATTGGAAAAACTGTACTACCGTTTTTGAGGTTTTGAGTCGGACAATTTAAATATATTTCTTATAATTTAATTAATACTTTATGAGTGAGGTCATGTATCTTAACACCGTTTGAGCACATTTTTAACACTTACGTAACACATTTTGCTAGATTCATTCATAATATTAAGTTTCTCATAACCTACAGCCTGACCCTACATAAAATCCCCCTTAAATTGTGTAGTAGACATGCATTCATGCTTGACCCCATAAAAGCCACGGTCTAAAATGCCACAGTTTGAGGGATTGGATTTATAAGTCCAAATGCTCTCATTTCTTGTATTGTCAGAATCTTGTGACCTCTGTACTTCATTGCCAGTTGGATTTTATTTCCAGTATAGCCAAGGATATTTCCCATTTTTGAATATCCCCCACACAAGCACTGGCTTTAATGGATTTGTCCATCTCTGCTTTTTAATTGACTTCTTCTACTTGACACAGTTTAAATGGGGCATTTGAGGATCCACGCTTTGCATCGTGGGTAAGTGGCGGGGAAACAGAGGTGGCAGAACACTCGACGCTGGAGTCCGCCTCCTCTGAATCATTTATATAACCTTCCATCCCCCCAGTCTAGACATAAGTAGTCCGGCTCGGCTAGCCTGCGCTAATTAACTGGTGACCCCCTATGTACTTGACCCATGCATACGTGTTGATGCTAATTTGTCTGCTCTGGCTTTGGTCCTCGAGATGGGTCCTGTGGGGGAGTGAGGTGGGGGTCCGAGGTGAACAAAAAAAAAACAGACGCATCTAGTTCATTTTTACCCCCATAGCTCTATGGCTAATGGTTCCTTTAGGAGGGAGAAGAGAACAAATGAGTTTTTTATTATTTTTTTTTGGGGGGGGGGGGGGTGGTTGAAAAAAGTGGAACAAACGAACACAAGGAGCTGTGAGGATATGAGGTGATGGGCGTGTGTATGTGTGTGTGGAGTTTGGCCAAATGTCCCCTACAATGTAATAAAAACCTGTGATTTTGATGTGGTGGGGACCATTTTTCAGGTCCCCACAATGACCTATGAATGCAATCAAAAAAGTATAAGTGGCAAAAGTTTCATATTTTGTTTAGCTACTTACGGATAAGGTTAGGCCTGGGTAGGGTTAAGGTTTAGATTACAGTTTTTTTCACATAGAAATTAATGGAGAGTCCCCACAAAGATACAATTACAAACCCGTGTTTCTGTGTGTGTGTGTGTGTGTGTGTGTGTGTGTATTGGGGACAGGGCTGCACGTTTGGAGGGGAAAAGGGGAGAGCTTTTAGTGGGCCAGACACCAGGGGGCGGTAATGAGTGTGTGAGGGCAGTAGAATTTTCAATTCAATTCAGTTTTATTTATATAGCGTATTTTCATAGCGTATTACTTTGTCTCAAAGCACTTTACATGAACCCTGCCCAAAGCCCCCAGTGAGCAAGCCGGAGGCGACAGTGACAAGGGAAAAGTCCCTAGAAGGAAGAAATCTTGGGAGGAACCAGACTCAGAGGGGGAGCCCATCCTCCAGGGGCTGGCAGAGAAAGTCAAATGAACAAGATGGCAAAATCCCAATTCACACCGTCCAAACTTTAACATTTGAGTCTCAAAGCGGGGGGCAGGCCGGGGATGCCAGACAGGTGATGCCAGGTAGGTGATGCCAGGCAGGTGATGTCAGGCAGGGGATGCCAGCCAGGTGATGTCAGGCAGGGGATGTCAGGCAGGTGATGTCAGGCAGGGGATGTCAGGCAGGTGATGTCAGGCAGGGGATGCCAGGCAGGTGATGTCAGGCAGGGGATGCCAGGCAGGGGATGCCAGGCAGGTGATGTCAGGCAGGTGATGTCAGGCAGGGGATGTCAGGCAGGTGATGTCGGGCAGGGGATGCCAGGCAGGTGATGTCGGGCAGGTGATGTCAGGCAGGGGATGCCGGGCAGGGGATGTCGGGCAGGGGATGCCGGGCAGGGGATGTCAGGCAGGTGATGTCAGGCAGGGGATGCCAGGCAGGTGATGTCAGGCAGGTGATGTCAGGCAGGGGATGTCAGGCAGGTGATGTCAGGCAGGGGATGCCAGGCAGGTGATGTCAGGCAGGTGATGCCAGGTAGGTGCTGGTGCTGCCAGATGGCAGGATGAACAGTGGTACAGCAGCAGGGCATTCAGGAAAGACGTCACAGGCAGAAGGGCAAGCAGCAGAGCTTTTCATTAGTTCAGCCATGTCTTTGTGTGGCCATGACTGGTACTGGTTGTGGTTGGGGTGGGGGGGGGGGCAAGGAGAAACCAGTATACCATCCTGAATTGAACAGGGAAGCACTGGGAGCTCTGGTTTCTGTTTTGACACTGTTGCACAGGTTCGTCTTCAGGCCAGAACGGTCCAGGAATGCAGAAAAAAACTCGGCATTGAGAAATAAACCCTAAGCCACATCTCATGTTTCATTCAACAAATATATGAGGCGGACGTGTACAACGCCCCCGAGTGGGAGTGCGTGTGCTGGGTGGGACCGATGCTTTTTTCTTTAATACCTTATTAAATTAAACATAATTCGAGTCGAATTCAGTGAACAGCCTGTCTTATTTTTTGACCAAATGAATGCAGGAAGTCAGTGCTGCTCTGGAGAGGCACAGCACACAGATTTACACGAGCAGGTGTCCCACGCCCACCGTTCCTCTGTCCGTCAATAAATAAAAAAACAGTTTTTTGTTCCCGTGTCTACGCCATTGTTGTTGCGACTTCCTGGAAACAAAGAGCCTTGGGTTTCGCGAGGGCGATTCCTGCTTTAACGTCCTTTGGGGTCTCATTCGCCTTTGGCCAATTCCAGTTCCAGGACAACTTATTGGAAATGCATGCAACCCCCTCCCTGCCCCCACTTTCCTCACCCCCCTGAAGAGGCTGCCCTATTGATTGATAGTGTCACTCCAGATCGTATTATTGGGAATAGCCTTCCGATGAAAATTCCCATAGACGGCAAGGAAAACATTTCTTGTCCGTGTTGCAGTATGACGCGTGTCTAATATTTTACAAGCTGCGGAGGGTGTAGTTGTATAGATTCATGAGCAGCTTCTTACTGTCCTGCGACAATATATCCTCAACTTTCACGGACTCAGCAGGAAATACCTGTAACGTGTTACTCTCATGAAAAACTGTCACCGTAACCATGTTTTACAAGGGAGTCCGGGCTTTACCTAGACTTGGGGCAGCAACAGCAGGCTTCCTGAAATTATGCTTTATTTTCCATTTAGAAGTACACTACAACTGCTTTCACATATCCCATTTTACTGTCTTTTTGAGACGTATATACACATTTATACAGGTAAGAGCAAAGTTTATGGTCTGAGCACTGGGTCAGTCATTTATCTGGTACTCTTGATGCATTTTGGCAAGTTAAGGGCCCCTTTCAAGAGTCCAATGGACGTGTGGCTGTTCTGCAAAGGATGGGATTCGAACAAACAACCTGCTGACACACACAGAGGCCTACCCCGTGTCACTGCCAGAAGCTCAATATTTACACACTGAACACTTGGCAAAGGAAGCTAAGGACTTCTCCCTCTTGACACCCTGTCGCTCTTCTCGAACCCGGTGCCCTACTACGTCATAACAGCACTAATTGCGTGCTAATGCGCGTCGGGTAACAGGCCAGGCGTCTGCCGGAGAAGTGTAGGTCAGGCATCGCGTCGCAGCCCCGATTCAATTTATTGGAATGAAACAGAATTATGAGACTGTGTAAATAATTACAGCTACTTTTAATATTACACAATCAGGCTGAAAAACCCTATTACTTAGGACTGGAAATTTTATTTACACATAACTAGGCTATTAAACTGCTATTTACTACAGTAAATACTGTAACGGTAATATAACACTTAGAAATTAATATATCGAGTGAAATGAGAGTAATTAATCTAGCTAATGCACTTGCACGTTTCCCAATAAATAAGTTCGTCACGCAGACTTTCGGAAAGTGAATTAAAGTCAACTCGTGCATGTATACACAATCGATGCTGCAGAATTAGTTTCCCTGAGCTCTTATGCGAAATAAAACGTTTATCGCGCAATTTATGAAGCCTGTTTTCCAGGAAAGCACAAGATAACTTTTCCATTGATTTTTTTCAGACTGGACCATTTTAGGGCACTCTAAAATGGACCCTCATGAAGATCCGAGGTGGTACAGTCCACTCTATGATCCGGGATTAGAAGGTACTTTTGCATGTGTGTCTGCATACTATGGTGCGGAAGGTCCGCTTTTTCACTGTTGTAATCGAGTTCTTTTACCTGATTAGTCCCCAAGTTCCCCCTCCCCTGTCACTCACCAAGTGAAAACATATCATTGGCTAATGATAAGCTTGCCCCCTCTGCGTGAAGTATATCCCCTTTTACTCCTCCCACCTTAAAAATCCTAGAATCGCCCCTGAGCCTGAATCATGTGACTGACCAGCACAGACACATATCACGTATTTCTGACTAAAGAAACTTCCAAAGTCTGCCGTCATTAAAGCAGGCACAAATATACATTTAAATTACATTTTTAAGTCAGGCCCTTTCACACCTCTCACAGGCAATCAACAGTCATCATCTGAGGCTATATTCATCTAAGTATAGAGCCGTCAATCATAAAAGTTCTTTACAGTGAAGCTTCCTGGCAGAGAGGTGCGGCTGCCCAGCTGACAGTGTCACATTATGGATTTTGGATTTCCAGTTGTGCTCCTCACATCGTAGAAGCCTTCTGAGGATACACTTGCACGTCTAGAGAACTTACACTATCTATGACTTAGCGTTGCCTCCAGACTGAGCCTTCTAGGTACGAATCTATTTCTACGGATTTGATTTTAAAGCCACAGGCCTGTAATCTGCAGCTCTTAGCCGTCACGTCCGAATCACTATTCTTCTGCCGTTATCCGTACACGAGGCATGCGCTTTATCTGCTCTGTGTCGCGCTAATTAGCTAATAAATTATTCCTAGTCTCAGTTTGGTCACGGGGGCACGAACTGCTGGGGTTGGTGTGCTGAGGGGGGGATGGTGGTGACAATTGACAATGCAAACAGAAACATTGCTGGAAGGTAGGCAGCAAGTTATGTGGGCTGAGAGGACCCTGGGGGGCGGATTTTATACGGCGGATGAAAATCGGTATAACCGCAAAGGGACTGCGGTTGCAATATATATATGCACTTTGTCAGTCCCATTGTATTTTATATATATATAAATATATATAAAATACAAAAACAAACGAAACACACACACTCTGTATATCCTGTCTTCTGTCATGTCAGCTGTGTCAATCTATAATTATTTATTCATCAGAAGCTTTTGTCCACCAAGTTACCTTAGGCTATAAGTCATGATTGTCCAGTAGGAATTCTCTTTACCTAAACTCTCATTGGATGATCATAACGGCTAGCTTAAGCTGACCCAGCCAACTAAGAAATCCTGCTTTGTGGAACAGCCCAGCTAGTCAACCAGCAATACTGTTGGGGATGCGTTCGCCATAGATATGTAATTAGTTGCTTGGCTGTGGGATTCAAACCCATGACCTTCTGGATGTTGCCATAGGTCTCTAACCAACAGAGCTACAGACAATCCCCGTAATCATCAGCTCTCTTGTAACTTAGATTTTAGATGTGACACGTAACTTTTCTAAAACTCAACGATGCGTGTAATTATTTCCGAGGCTTAATTATGACCAGCTGTGCGTCCAATGGGGGCCAATATTGATGAACACATCGGGAGCAGTCAGGTGTTATTCCCACAATGGGTTTGTGACACATCTTGCTGCTTGCTGCACACTGATCATAGGCAGCCGAACTGTGTTTAATGCTTTGTAAATACTGGGGTGTTAATATAAAGGAATTATAAAAGCGCAAAATAAATGTAACTTTAACGTTCAAAATGCACACCGACGAACTGACACCCCACACCACAAGCGCACGTGGCGTCCAGCCTTTCAGCTTTTCGGACTTTCTTGTAGGCAAGTTGGTCACGGAGACCAAAGTAGTGACAGGGAGGCACAGACACGAGGTGGCTAGGTAGGACTGTAGGACCAAAACATTAACAGCTGAGGATGAGATCAGAGAGTCAGAGGATCAGGGAGTCAGAGTGTCATAGAGTGCATGCATCAGACAGTCAGAGTCAAAGAGTCAGGCATCAGTGAGTGAATGATCACAGTGTCAGAGCATCAGGGAGTCAGAACATCAGAGCATCAAACGGTCAGAGAGTCAGAGCATCGAGCATCAGCGAGTGAATGAGTCCGAGCATCAGAGTCAGAGAATCAGAGCATAAAGAATGTCAGAGCATCAAGTGGTCAGAGAGTCAGAACAGGACTGAGGGAAGAACAAACAGGATTTATCATCCAATTGCTTATCCTGGTTAGAGAGAATAAGGTACGAGATGGTGGTGTACATTGCATTAAATACACACTACTGAATAAGCAAACACAGTCTTCTTGCTGCAATACCAAATCAAAAAAGGACACAAAATTATACTGGAAAATATTCGATACCAGAGCTGAAGTCAACGGAACCGAACAATCATTCCGTTTCATGAGGGCAGTTCACAAAGCGAACCGAATTCAAGTACCTTTTCCAGTTAAGGGTTATCGTTTTTTTTCCCAAGGTGACGGCGGTTAATTATGCGGCGTCCTCAGAAATAATTTATGTAAACAAACACACGATGGCTATTAAACCGGGGCAGTATTAAAAAAGAGGCGTTAATCACCGGAACAGTCGTGCAGAACAAAGCGGTCTTACTGAGGCTGAAAATCTCGCCTTCGGAACGGTGAACGCATTTCGCTCTGCGTTCCTCAGACTCAAGGTTACCCTCCTATCTAAGTTTGTTGTTTCATAAATCAAGGGATAATTCAGCCGCCAGAGATCCAGGCATGGAGACTATTAATTTGCCCCCTTCTACCAGCGGCACTTAAGATGGCGTTATTAACACTTCAAATGTATTATCTCAATCAGTCGACTTTCTGGAGCTACCATTTCACGGGGAGTGGAATAAATAAACTCCGTGCAAGGGCTCTACATTTTCCGATGAGTTCTTCAACTACAGTCGAGTTAAAATGAGATTAATTTCTTTTGTTTTCTGGGAGCGCAATAAACTATTTTCCTTGGGGTGGGTGGGATGAACTATTGAACATAAACTGTGGTAATGTACATGTCATCTTCAGAACCAAATCACTTTCTCAGCTGCATCATTAATCACCCCGCCGAGAAAAGCAACTATATATTGCGAAAAGGTAATATTTCATCTGCATCATAATGTTGGGATATAATCTTTGCTCCAGTGCAGTGTAAATTATTCCATCGGAGTGCACCACCCACTTTTGCCATTGTTATACGTTCCAGGAGCGACATAGGAATATGAACAGTACAGGAAAGAAGCCAGGAAGTGCGGGTTTTAAAAATACTTTTAATATTCTATGCTTAGTTGTTATCTGAATACCTGAAGGAAAAAAAATGAGCACGATTCAAACTGGAGGGTTTCGGATTTCGATGGGTTGGCTTTTAGCGTCCAGTCATCTTGACCGTGCGCGTGAGCGATGCCAGCATGTTCCATGTGATACGTGATTCCATTTGCACTAATCCTAATAGACTCCACTTGTAAAGCATAACTTTTTTTTTTCATTTTAGAACGATGAACACTGGCTGCTCAGGGTCTAAAATTATCCGAGGAGTCCTTGTTCGCAGGTGGCCTGTTCCCAAACACCAGTGAATCCGATTAGGGAAGGAGTAGACAATGCTTTCTGCACAGATACTGAGAAACAGATAAGAAAGACCACGTGGTCACCAAGACCCCCCCCACAAATTGCGGTATAAGCATGAAGAAGATGCATTTTCCTAGGATGACTTGTTTGTGACACATCTACTGAAGCATCCCAGATTTCCAGAGCCGGCATTTCCAATTCCCGGACCGGAACCCTGCAGATTGCACTGAATGAACTGTAATAAATACATACATGTAACGATATTCATGCGATTCAGTGGGCGCCCAAGATCATTTCAGGTTCTCCAAAAGAACATAGCAATGTCACAGCCATAATTGAAAGTAAGGGAGGTGTTATTGTAGGTAATAAAGATTTATGGTTGCTGGGGCAGACCGCTGAAGCGAGGTGTCTATGCTACTTTATGGCGTGATTTGATTGGTCTCCAACTGGCCCTGTAAATAATAATCCCATCCAGTCAGATTGGAGGATCTAGCGCAATGGGCCAGGTGCTTAAAGGCCCGTCCTCATGCGATCATGGGGCCTTTGACTCTGGAGAGGACAGCCGTAAATCTGATTCCTTGCCGGGAATGTGACCCCTATGCACCCACCCCGTGGAGACTGGGGGACTAGGGGATGCACTTCATCACCGCCTAACTGTGTCGCAGCCGCTCTCCTGCGCTAAGATAAATAGAGAAGTCGCTGATGACAACCTTGGCCCCTCCTGAAGTGGTAAGGCATAAATCCTAGGAGGCTTTCACATCTGGGCGATCCTGCACAGCTTCCAGTGCGTTTGGGGGCTGGGGGGAGGGGGGCAAGGGTTGGCCGGATCAACGAAACCAGATTCAGAGATGCCGTTGGTTTTAACTTGCTCAATTAATCTAAAAAGAAAAAAATCCAGACATTACTAATCGCTCCTCTTAAGACATGGTAACATTCCTCCTTAGAAACATCTTCCTTAGAGAAATTTTACAGAAATTTAAGACAAAATTTTTTTTACTTCCTCTCTTGAATGCATAATAAATCCAGATTCAGAGATGGCCGAGGTTTGAACTTGCTGCCCTAGTTCAATTAATCTGAAATAAAAAAAATCCAGACATTACTAATCTCTCTGTTTAAGTCACGGTAACATTCCTCTTTAAAAAGCTCATGGGAGTTTTACTTACACAAAAATGTTCTGAGGGCAGAATGAAAGATGCTTGGTTCAGAGAAATAACCAATCAGATTGTACAGCAGGTGGGTCCAAGCAACTAGAGCAGGCAGGACCAACCAATCAGATGTCTTTGTCCTGCCTTCTCTACAATGTGATTGGTTATCTCTCTGAACCAATCATTTTTCTTTTTTCCCTCAGGACTTTTTTGTATGTAAGTACAACTCCCACAAGCTTTTAAAAACATCTTTTGTAGAGAAACTGAATTTTAAAAAGTAACACTTTTACTTCTTCTCTTGAAAGCATAATATATTTTTAGAGTAGTACCACAATGGAGCTGGTGATACCGCCTTATGAAGACAGCCTGTGAAACCATCAGAGGTGTGTGTAAGATAATAAAGTTGCATAAACTTTTTTATGCTCATTCTTCACCACGGAAAACTTTGTAAGACCGACAAATTTTTTTTTAAATCCTTTATGTTTTGAGCTAAACCACCTGAGATGCTCCATACAAATGACCACTTTCTCATAACTGGCTAGTTTGATCACTTGCCAATTAGCATTTAAGGAGAACAAGGCTAAAAGCAATTATAAAATCCATCCATCCATCCATCCATCCTTCCTTCTCCTGTACCCACTTGTCCTATTCAGGGTTGTGGGGGTCCGGAGCCTATCCCAGAAGCTACTGGCACAAGGCTGGGAATAACCCAGGATGGGGCGCCAACCCATCGCAGGGCATCATTACACACTCTCCACTCACACACCCTCCACTCACACACCCTCCACTCACACACCATTCGGGGCTACAGGCAATTTGGTAACTTCAGTTCACCTCAGCATGTTTTTGGACTGTGGGGAGAAACCGGAGCACCTGGAGGAAACCCGAGGACGACACAGGGAGAGCATGAAAACTCCACACACATGAGGCCCTGGAGGAGACTCGAACCCGGATCCCAGAGGTGCAATACAATAGTGCCAAGTATCCAAATTATACAATATATTTTTTAAAGAAAATTAACTAGAAATACAATATTTAGCCAAAGAATAATTTGAATGCTGATAGACGTGGCTAAACTCATATGCACCGGAGTGGACATTGTTGGCAGTACTCATAATTCTTTTGAAAACTTTTTACCGTCAAACCTTCACAGATGACAGTGTCAGACGTACATCCTAGCTATGCAAAAGGCCCCCATTTCTTGAAAACGCCAGCCGAAGAATGTCTGCATTGATGTTATTTCAGTAGAAGAGTTTTTAAAAAGTATTTCAGACAGTGTCAGGAGGTCATGTGACCTGGCATGTTTGACCAAAGCGAACCGGTGACTAAGAACGGCTTACACGGTCGCTGCTAATTGGCAGACTAGAGGTGGGGGGGGACTTGTGAGAGACGCTCGGCCGTGAAGTGCGGGGCAGAAGGTTCCGGAAATCTACCGCAAAGGCACAGTTGCTGGGCATCCGAGATGGCCTGATTAACTTGACTGGCATGTCCGCCAAGAGAGAGGGCCGGGAGGCGGGGAAAGGTTATGACACAGACAACAGAGCCGTGGGAATCACGAAACAACAAGCCCAGAAAGGTAACTCCGCTGTCAAGGACATGTTTGTTGGAGCTCAGATGTGTGGAATAGTGCAGTAAATAAATAACAGTGTGTCACTCTGATATGGTGTGGTTTCTACAAATTAAATTAGCTGCACATTTAGCTCCACAAATTGGTTCACTCATGCGATTTAACACAATTTTAGTGGGGCGGGGCCACAGGGGCACTGACCCCAGCTGAAAGCTGATTGGACCCCGGAATGCCTCCTTGCCTGTCACTCACCGATTCAAAGCATATGATTGGCTAATGATAAGGTTGTCCCCTCTGTGTCAATTATGGCCCCTCTTACCCCCTATCCCCCCCCACTTAAAAAAAATCCTACAATCGCCACTAGGAACAATTTATTCTTTTTTTTTTCGGTTTCTAATCCTCTACTAAGTAATTTCTTATAATACCGGGGTTTGAGGACGGAAGCATGTTGGTGATGCTTAGAATCCAGAATCCAGGGAGGGGCAGCGGGCAAATCTCGAGCTGCCGTAGGCGCTGGGCCTTCAGCTTCCTACTCCAGCATCGTTACACTGTGCCAGACCCCCACCCCCACCACGGACGGAGAAAAGAGAAGATAACAAGGGAGAATAAGAAAGGAGGAAGGAAACAGCGGTGAGCTTTAACCGGCCGGTGAGTTGGTGCAGTGACTACGGCCAGAGGTCCAGCCGGTAATTACCTACGTGACTCACTCGGCATTCGTCGCTTTTAATGGGAGCTCTGGGCGCCGGGAGTGTGGCAGTGGCAGCGGGGGTCATTAGCCGTCTCCCCGGTCTTCTACAGCTGGGGTGTGACCGCATGATTGTGTGCTCTACGGGCGTCTAGAATACTGCCGGTCCTGAAATTCCGATAACGAAGGTCGGGGGCGTCTTTAGAGATTTTTGAAATCTTTACTGGGGGGGGGGCTGATTGTAATGATGGTGAATGAGAACACAGAATTTAAACTAATTAGTGTACATTTATTTAGGGCGGGGGGGGGGGGGGTTAAAACCCCTGGCTAATGGGTAGGGTCAACCATCCACCATTCAAATCCTAGGAGTGCTATCATGAGAAGTAATCTGTATGTCTTCAACATGTGTACTGACTGTAACTATGACCATGGGCCCCTGAGTGACTGGGGCCCTTTATTATTCTGGGTTGGGGGCCCGAAATTTGGAACATGATTGTATTGGTCTGGTTTGGGGGCCCGATATGATGTGCTTTCGCGGGGGCCCAGAATCTCTAGTGGCATCTCAGACAACGGGTTGCGAAGTGAATGTTTAGGCGAAGTATCGATTTTCTCTTGAAAATGCTGCCTTTCTAGATCATCCTAACAGATACTAAGTGTGTATGATAATGTCCTTTTACTGAAATCACTGGGGTCTTTCCATACGTACCACTGTTGGCCTTTAAGCACCCAGTCTTGTCGGGGAAATACCTGACTTCATCTCCCGGACTGTTTGCTGAAGAATTCTGTTGAGGGCCAGGCGGATTTCACGCACGTTAAAATAAGACATCACACTCAGAGAGTCGGACTGATCAATGGCACATTATTTATGGTGACAATGACTACCTTCTGAAATTTTAAACAGAGCCCGGCAATTGGGAGCACAATCAAGTCAAATGTTCCTGCCAAGCTTAAAATTTGACAACATGCCTTGGAAGTCTGAAAGGAGGGCAATTATTTTTGATGCATCCCCCCCCCCCCCCCAAAAAAAATGACTGGATCTGGTTTGAATTCCTGGTCAGTTCCCTCAGACCCTGCAGACTTCAGACCTTGAATGCCGATGTGAGTTGAACTCAGGCAGTGATTCGTTGGAGAACGAATCGTAATGAGCATTCTGGGTAGCCACTTTAGCTCCCACCACGACATGAAAGCCTGGCAGGTGGGCTGATCTTTTCCAGGAGGGATGCCGTCAAATGCTCTTCCATTACCTGCTGTTGGTCAGCTGATATCAAATCAAAAAACCTTTATAGTGCTTTGCAAGCTTGTTTCTGATTCGCTGTGGTGTACCGCCCAGCCAATAAATTCAAAAAATGAGGGGAGGTGATTTAAAGAAATTGGGAAAACATTGTCTAGTAGGTACATTGTTATTAGAATCCAAGAGTGATTTACCATTTCGACTGTGGAAGTAGCTGACGCAGGATCTGTCTAGGAGAAAACTGTGTTGATTCCTGCTCACCTATTCATAATCCATCACAATCTGCTCCGGATTGCAGTTTTCCAGGTCCTATCCTGGGAAGGAAGTGGTGCGAGCTTTGGTCGCTTTGGGTTTTCGTCTCATATGGAAGAATGAGGAAAATCAGGAGTGGTCTGAGGTGATCCAAGGGAGAGACGACGTAAACATGAACGTTCACTAGGGGTTAAGGGTTGCATTCGAACCTGAAGGATGAAAGTGGAGACCGGGGTTTGCCCTCAGTGTCGGGTGATACCTTCACAACCCACCTGCTTACTAAAATATCAGCATGGGCAGCCCACCCATCGCAAGGCACACACAACATTCATACACCTGCAGGAAATTTGGCAACTACAAATTCAATGTTTTTGGCCTATGGGGGAAACAAGAGAGAAGCTATTTATTGCCCCCGAAACCATCATATAGCTGTTTACAGATTAACAATATAACTATACTCATCAAATAAATGAAGACATTTATGATAGACATCTGATTGTTTGGTCCCACCTCCTCTACAATCGGATTGGTTATCTCTCTGCACCAATCATTGCTCTTCCCGCAGTCAAAAAGAATATTTTTGTTTAAGTGTAACTCCCATGAGCATAGATCTTGCTCAGTGAACCATTTGCACTAATTCCCTGAGCAGGGCAGCCTGTGCTGCCCTACTTTCTCTGTACACAATCTATGGCCATCTCCCGTTACATCTATAATTCCCATAATTCTTAGGGGCTTAATCATGTACTTTTAAGGGGGCGAGAGGGTCACATAGATGCATTATACTGGCTACACAGGTTAACAATTATCCCTGAATAAAATCTCACACAAACCAACTAATAACAGACATAAATCAGGCTGGCAAGCTTAATTTATTTACACAAAAGGGGCATTTGCGGCTATTAAGGAACAAATTCAATTAATTTTAACCACTGGAATTGTGTTGCAATCTTGGGAGTGGGGGGGGGGGGGGGCGTTCATTGCACATCGCCACGTTTGCTTATCGCTCATTTTGAGACAAAGAGGACACATGTGTATCATTTCGGGCCCTGAGGAGAAGCCCGATGGGCCGTGACAACCGACACTGAGAGGTTAATGATGATGTTACCGCAGCCGGAGCAGATCGGAGGCCGTTTTTATAACGGGGGGGGCGTGAATTGGACCGGGAGGCGTCAGCATCACCTCCACTGCGGGGCGGCGTTTCCGGAACAGAGCAGCGTGTGGCTTTTTTGGTAAATAAATAAATAAAGTTAAATAAATAGGCACTGCAGCAGAAAGTTGCAGTGCACTGGAATTTATCACAATAAACATTTAAGGGAACATTTCTCCAGCTTCCGAGTTGCTGCTTTCGCTTCTCCTGTAAATCTGGACTAAGTTGTTTCTGATTGTGGGCAAGTGTGAGTTTGTTTTTTCGGGGGTCACACTCAAAAAATCACTTTGGTCCCCCCCCCCCCCCCCACATAGTCACTCCATGTGGTCAAGAGGAGGCTCCCAAATCTCGTGGACCCCCAGCAACACCCACGATATCTCAAGGTCTTGTGCGATCATGCACAGCTGCATGCGCTAACATGCTAGCACACGCTAGTGCACAAATGACACAAGCACCAGCGATTGTGCACGTGCGTTTATCTCTCTCGCGCACATGTACATCCTTTTCTCGCTTACTGACATCATGCTGGCGGGAGGATAGTCGCAAGAGGTCATCCCAACGAAACCTTACGAGATTTAAAAAAAAAAAGATGCATGATAGAACACGACGGTAAGATTCCTTCTGGGGCTGTCAGCTTACAAACCTGTGCTGATAACTACAGCGCCTCCTAGTGGTGAGAAGGTGCACCTTCCCAATCCCCTGAACATCCAGTAGCATGAAAATGTAGTGTTTTACAAACATACATTGTCCAATAGAAGCCAAGGTTCATCTACCTTTACGTTGATTTCATTTATCAGATACTTTATCCAAGCAACCTCAAAGTGAAGCAAGTCGCTCATTACAAGCACATGTGTTGCCGTGGAGTTGACTAGGCAGAAGTGCAGCTAGGCTGAACTTCCAATGAATGCCCACATTCGAGTAAGCAGTTTTGGAGCAAGAGCTACAGAAAATCTTCCAAACAAATCAAAAACCTAATAAGAGAACGATTCAAGCAGCGGAAACCAGAACATTTAGGGAGTGTGGAGTCATATTAGGTTAGTCGGACTGTTCAGCTGTGCAAAAGCACTTCATCATAAATAACCCTTTTTTTCCTGAGTATATGTGTTGTGTGTGCGAGAAAGTTTACATTGGACTGGTCTGTGGGGATACTTCTCGTCGGGTGATTTTTGAGATCGTAGAAACCGACAATAATATGTGTGATTAAAAATGCGATGTGTATTAATGCAGCCTGACACGTTACAATTCTCGGGGTTCTTAAAAGCAATCGCCCTTGAAGGATTTAATACCCTGCTTTAATTATGAGAAATCAGGAACCGAGTGGGAGACAAGGGAATCGTCAGATACAGGAAATATTTGCACGTGTTCCATTGATTGGTGTGCTATGAAAAAAGTAGCATATCTTATGTGTTTTTGTGGTCAACTGACCAACTGCCGAACAGCAAGCCCTGGATTTTGGAACCTAGCCTGCTGACATATGTACCGTGACTCTCTAGAGATCTAATCATGATACTGACCACTGTGCAAGGACAGCAGGTTTAATGAGGCTTTGTCAAGCACTGGAACACAACAGTACACCAGAATAAACAATATCTTTCTTCCAGCTGGATGGTGGCACACGATGACATACGTATGCTCAGTGACCAGTGTACTGGGTACATGCCTGTCCACTAAAGCAAACAGGCTACTCTTCCAAACAGCCAATCATCTGGCAGCGACTGGACACACTCAGCAGGCAGGCAGTAACTGCGCAGAGAAGCATCTGAACGGCTAAGATGCCCGAACGTGTTTATTGCTACCGCGCATGGAGGTCCCAGCATCTCAGAAATAGTCTCCCTCCTGATATTTTCCAACACTACAGAGTCTAGAGTTTACAGAGAAAGGCGTGACAAACAGAGAGTGTTGACTGAGCCCCGTTCAGTAGTGCGGGCCGTGTGTGGCTCAGTGGGCTACGACACTATGCTTGTTATCGGAAGGTTGCTAGTTCAAGCCTGATCTCAGTGTACCTGCTTGTTCTTCAGCAGGCCCCTTGACTCCCAACTCTCTGGGTGCCACAGCAGGTGGTTACCTTTCATGGCCAAACTTACTCTCATGGTGAGCGAGATGTCGGGGGAGAAAACAGAATTTCCACATGAGGATTTATACAATTATTATTATTATTATTATTATTATTATTATTATTATTATTATTATTAAGCACCTTGCTAATTAGAAAGATTAGAGGATAATGGCCAGATTTCTTAATGGAGCATTTCACCCCAAAACTGAAATAGATATATTCTAGAGCTTTAGTACTATCTATCCATCTAGGTTGCTCTGCTGGGAGCTGCTTAGTTTTGGAGATATTGGCCGTAGAAATGTCAGGCTTCTCTCAAATGCAATGGGAGTGAATGACATTCTCTCTTTGGTGATCAAAACGCCAGAAGATACATTTGAAAAATTCAACAGCAACGTCTCTTACCAGAAATCATGACCCGGTTATTGAAGATAGAGCCCAGAGACTTGTTAGTGAGCAGTTTAATGTAGGGACTATTTTCTTCTACCGAGCTGCACACGCCGATCGTATCACTGCGCAGAATATATTGTCAGGGTGCTTGTATCTTCTGCGCAGTGATATGATTGGTGTGTGCAGCCTAGTTTTGGGGTGTACTGCCCAGTTAAAGCTTTAGAGCTAGCAGAAAGGCCACGTGTGTGTAGATGTGTCTGTATGGAGAAAATGCAATGGAACCTGGCTCCATAACTGCTTAGTCCTAACTGTGGTCACAGGAGACGATCCTGGGAACCAACTCAGGCCAGTTGCCAATACTCAGGGCACACCCACAGGGCCGATCGAGACTTACCAATCAGCCCGCCCTGCACACTTCTGGACTGCAGGAGGGAATCGGAGCCCCCACCAGGAACCCATACAAACTCCACACAGAAAGAACCTGGGATCGAACCCAGAACCTTCTGGCTGGGAGGCAGCAGCACTAACCACTGCACCACCGTGCCACCCAGAACACACGTCTTAATCATTGAATTCAGGCGTTTCATTTAGACCCATTGCCACAGGCATATAAAATCAAGCACCTAACCATGCAGTCAGGTTTACAAACATTTGTGAAAGAACGGGTCGTTCTGAAGAGCTCAGTGAATTCAAGCATAGTGCTGTCATAGGATGCCACCTTTGCATTAAGCCAGTCTGTGAAATTTCTGCTGGATATTCCACGGTCAACTGTAAGTGGTATTATTGTAAAGTGGAAGCGTTTAGGAACAACAGAAACTCAGCAATGAAGTGGCGGACCATGTAAACCCACAGAGCGGGTGGCCGAGTGCTGAGGTGAATAGTGCATGAAAGTCGCCAACGCTCTGTTGACTCAGTAACTGCAGAGTTCCAAACTTCCTCTGGCATTAACCCCAGCATGAAAACACTGAGCACTGAGAGCTTCATGGAATCAGGTTCCATGGCCAACCTGAGGCCTCACATCAGCAAGCACAATGCCAAGCGTCGGACGCAGTGGTATAAAGCACACCGTCACTGGACTCTGGAGCAGTGGAGACGTATTCTATGGAGTGACGAATCACGCTTCTCTGTCAGGCAGTCTGATGGCCGAGTCTGGGTTTGGTAGATGCCAGGAAAACTTTACCTGCTTGACTGCATTGTGCCGACTGTAAAGTTTGGTGGAGGAGGGATAATGGTATGGGGCTGTTGTTTTGGGCAACATAGATCCATTGAACTTCAGCATACCAAGACATTTTAGACAATTCTATGCTTCCAACTCTGTGGTAACAGTTTGGGGAAGGAAGGTCCTTTCTGTTCCAGCATGACTGTACCCATTTCACAAAGTAAGGTCCATAAAGACATGGTTGGGTGAATTTGGTGGATAAAGTTGACCGGACCACAAAGAACCCTGTTTCAACCAACCAGTTGAGTATAAATAGTCACAGTCACCAAGTACTCAACTGGTTAGTTGAAACAAAATCTTGGTCTGGATTTGTACTCTCTAGACCTGAAATCTCCACCCCTGCGTTGTTCAGACACAGATTGTCCGGCTCACTTGTGCCTTCTTCAATGGTGAAGATTCACACCTCCTGTTTCTTCCAACATCTCCCCATTTTTTTTTTATCGGACTCACTGTGGGGGGGGGGGGCGTGTATCTGTCACTCGAGGGTGGAATGGCAGTGTGGGCGTGAGTTGGCCCCTCTCATTGATTAAGAGAGACATTTGATGATGGGCAGTTCTCCAGTTGAGCCGCCATTGAGGAATCCTCGCCGGCCGCTGCAGACCTGAAGCATGTCATCAAGCGGTGAAGAGGATCTCCTTCAGGGTCTCCCCTTGACAGGTTTTCGCTGGGTATCAACCGGGTTAATTGACTACGTTCCAACCACCATTACCAAAGGACGTCAAGCTACATGCCATTCCATTTATACTGAGGGGTGAGCTGACAGGGTCTTAATTAATTTATCAGGTCTGTCCCACACACGGTGTTTTGGTCCATGTGTCGATGGTCACCCACGATTGACTGCAAAATTTACTGGTCCTGAGCTTGATATATAGCCTTCTTATATAATTCAAAGTTATGTCTTACAATAAAGAGCTTGCAGAACAAATTTGCCTCTGTGCATTCTGTCCGCAGACAGTATAACTCACACTTTATTCACTTTATCCAGTGGCTGCCATGTCAAACCTAAATACTATTATACGACTTATAATTCATTCTTACTTCCTTGACAGAGGTCTTGCACTGGAGGTGACTTCATTACACTATAGGTTATTGGCTCATATATCAATCCAGCGTGGCCCCAATTTTAAATCTGCTCTCTCCCTTACTGTGAAATTGACTGCTTTCTATCAGAAAGTAATTAAATTGGACTTCCCTTAATACACGAAACAAATCCATAACTTTCCCCTGATTGTTTGATATTTGGTAAAAATAAACAAAGATGAATTATATATTTGGCTATCCCTGTTGAAACAGCGCTCACATTAAAAAACAACCTTCACATGACGTATCCAAAGTGGCAAAATTAAATTTGCTTAGCTCATTCATAAATCCGCCATTTTTAAGTACCCTAAAATACGTTCGGCGCAATTCACGCTGCTTGTGGGACTAACCTTGTTGCGTCCTTCTCTCTGCAGTTTGCTACAGTAATTTCTGTCTTATTTTTCATGCAAATGATTGATTATCTGCTGGATTAGGTTCAGATTCCAAGTAGCACATGATTGCTTTGATATTGCTCTGTTGAGTGATCCAGATTAGTGTCTTGGCCAATTGAGCTTCAGGCAGATATTTTTAACTCAGGCAGTAGATGGTACAACAGCCAAGCACATTGTGGAATATGTTAGTAATTGATATGTTGGATGTTAGTATGTGTAATTTATTTAACAGATGTTTTTGCCGTATTCTTTTCCTTGAGAAAACAAGGCCAGACAATCCCTGGAGCAACTGCACACTACGAGCCTTGCTCAAGGCCCCAGTAGTGGAGTCAGCCTACGAGTGCTGGGATTTGAACCAACAACCTTCTGATTACAGCATCCTAACCTGCTGAGCCCCACACTGTCCCCTGCTGATTTCTGACTTGTAGAGCTGCTTATAAAGATTGACAGGCACCTGACTCCGTGTCGTCCAGGGACCGTTACCTCGAGGAGATCTTGCCTTGCGGCCTTCATTCTTAACCTGTTGATGGCAGAGTGACTCCAAGGTGATGGATGACGAAGCCGGTAATGGAGATGCGACGTTATCAGTTGTCATACAGGGTCTTCACGTCTTCGGCAAGATCACCTCTCATTTCTCTTTGATGGCCTAGACTCCTGTACATCTGCTGCCCCTTGTCAATAGCTTCCTAGCCACAATAACAGCTAATAATAGCTCCCATTCTAGATCCCAGCATCTTCATGCTGCCTTTCAGTCCCCGGAGATCGGATTCCAGCCCTTTCCATTACAAGTAAGCAGAAAGGTCAGGCCTGGTCAGGCGTGAAACCTTTTGTTATCTAATGCGGTCCAAAGGAGAACAAACAGAACTGAAACTTACTGTGAAATGTGTACAGCACTGAGAACCATGTTAAATACAGGTGGGAATGTTACTGAAGCCTGTGTTTGAGGTAAATATGTTTAATATGTTAGTCTTGTACATTTCCTGCTCTCCTTGAAGGATTCGGCTTCGCACTTTTAACATAATGAGTCTTCACCGGAGTTCGTTTGTCTCGTGCGAACTTTATGGCGGCGTAATTTTCAGGAAGCGCAGCAAGGACGAGCAAATACTGCACCCGGTGCTGATTTATCAGCTTGCTTGGGAGGGGCGATTTCCGTCGCTGTTGTTGTTTTGGGAAAATGCGCTGGGTAGTTTTATACGAAGACCGGCTGTCGCATTTAGCAGTGCGGCATTTGTGTAGAATGACTGGATTCGTTTCCAGGATGCCCCCCCCGTAATTTATCGTACCCGTTGTGATGCATGGCTGTTGCCCCCATTGTTTCCTTTCGTTTAACAAGTGTGGGAAGTTGTAGGAGAATCTCTACCGCTTAGGCCGGCAGACAAACTGACCCGGCCTCTGAACGTCGGACCCCCTTTACACGGAAATGTGCTTCGCTTTGCTTTCTCTCTATCTCTCTCATTTATCTCCACGGCAGTAAACGATTCCCCACACCGGAGCGCAAACGGCCCCCACCCCAACTTGACGCTTGTTTGTGGCAATGGCTGCACCAGCCGATCAAAACAAACGACTGGCACTGGTGCATAAAGATAAAAAAACAACGGAACACACCTGCACTTTTGTTACTGCGATACTGAACAACACATAGCAAGGATGAGAATAAAACTAAACGGAGACCAAGATCAGACTAATGCTAATCTTATCATGCGGTTTTATGAAACGGATTAAAACGGAATGATGAAATCGAGACCGGGATGTAGCAGAACATGAAGGTTAACTTCACATCCTAACAATTATTCTCTGTTGCTTTTCCACAGCGATGGTAACAGTAATCACATTCTCTCAACAATCAACAAAAGCTGCGAAACAATGACATGTTTGACAAAACTCTTTGTTTTTACTGCAAAACTCAATCCTTCATTCAGAACAATAAATACATGCTGCAAAACTGTATAATTCACTCAAACGGTCACGCGAGGCTTTACCACAGTGACACGACCAAGCGTTCACTGGAAATTCACAAGCAAAACACCAACCAATCCTCTTACTGAAGCAGAGAAAGCATGGTAGGTATTATGGCATAATAATCATTTTAATTCACCGCAAACATAACCCACTAAAGAGAAGTACACACAGCAGTCCAACAAGCGAAATGCAAAAACGAGAAGATGCCTATTTACTGGAATAAAATTTTTACTGTATTGGCCAATATACTGATACGATCAAACTCAAACCGGACGCTGAGCAAGAAAATTTAACATTTACAAATGCATTATTACAGTTAGGGTGCAATTTCAATTAGCTTTAGCTTGAGAATCAAAATCAAAGTCTATAATTTTGCCCGATCAATACTGACCTTAGTCAGCATCACATAAAATTGTTTCTTTGGCAATGCAATGTGATGGATACCTTTAGGCACGGCTGATCCTACCCGGGCACATGCTGTGATTGCCCTGCTAGTCTCAGTCATATAGCATCCAGCAGCGGCATTCGGTTGTAAGGACAACGGTTATAAAACCTCCACCTTCAGGGAGAGGAAAAAAAAAACTCCTCAGTAGGACTGAGGAACAGTGAATACGGAGGAATGAACATGCTTGGATGTGCCCTAAACCAGTGTTTCCCAATCCAGTCCATGTGTTTTTGCTCCCTCCCGGCTCCCAGCCAATCAGGAACACTGAATACCTGGTACAGGTGCTCTGGGAGATGAGAGGAAGCAAAAACATGGACTGTCCGGGGGTTCCCCGAGGACTGGGTTGGGAAACGCTGGCCTAAACCTCTCCATCACTGCAGACGAGTGATGGAAAGGGACATTGCCACATTGCCGCTTATGACTGCATAATATACAGCATTGAGCCCAGCATCCTGTCTCCTTTCAGCGACCAGCAGACGTCTGAAAATCTCATCAAGGAGTGTTTAACAGTGTTATATGGACCATCCGCAGCAGGACCATTATCTGATACGGCTGCATAAAAAATAATGTTTGAACCTCTCTGCCCTGGTATATCTGTACTGTTGCTCTACGGCCTGTTATGTTCCTCCCACAGTTCCTGGTCTTGACCAGACTGACACCAGCTTCATCCATATAAAGAAATTTGTGCGGTACAGCATTGGGCTCCAGTGCCACGATCCTCTGTTGTTTTCTTGTTCTACTCTACATCCAAAATCGAACCCCACCTGCCCCTTTTATGTGTTGTAGGGTATGTTGATTGGTTTACAGCAGGGGTGTCAAACTCCAGCTTTTTTTTTTTTTTTTTGGGGGGGGGGGGGGTGGCTGTGTAGCTTAGTTCTTTCCTATTCTACCACAAATGATTCAGCTCAAGAGCTGTGTCGTTGCACAAGGAGTTAAATCAGGTGTGTTAAAGAGGGTAAACCAAAAACTGTGCAGGGTTCTGGCCCCCCCAGGACTGGAGTTTGACACCCCCGGTTTAGAGGCATGATTCACAACAAGTGTGTTTTCAATTGCAAGACTAGCCGAATTTGAGTCCGTTTTTTGAGTGAGTGCCTTAGCGACTGAGAACGTTGTTAGTTCGGCCGGGGACTTTCACGTGATTTCGGCGCAATCAAATGATCGCCTAGCGTGCTTTAGCGTTTCGCAAAAAGTCCATCGGCACTAGTAACTGACGCGACATGCGACGGGAAATAGTTTCCCGTTCCGCCGAAAATGTTTGCAGCTCTGCTCGCATGTCTTTAGAGCTGACAACATGCATGAAGAATCTTCTAAGAAACGAAGAGAAACTGTAATTGCGATCCGTGTATATCTTGGCCGTGGTACTTTTGTGGTTATATATGTCCGCTAAATAGGCAGCAGGGTGATAGTGCCTTGAAACTTGTTCCGTGTCAATGGCTGCCCCAGCTGATCAAAACAAATGACTGCCACTTGCGAGTAATGACCCCTGACGTCTCTCCTAGCTAAGCTCCAGTGTGTCTCCTGTCAGGCTGTGTCATTTACTTACTCCAGCTTCTCTCGGATTACATTACGATGTCACATTAGCACTGACTATCTTATTAGCGAAAATGGCAAATTACAATAATATCTCAATCCTTACGTGACACTGCAGTTACTTCACTATATGCAATTGCTTTGATCTATTCGGATCGAGGCACCAGATGTAAGCTGTTTATCAATTAGAGCGAGATGAGGGAAATTACTTCGGTTTCTCTTTGATTAAAGCAATCAGACTGTTTATCATTAAAACGGGTAGCTGTTAGAATGATTCATTTACCATTATGCTACTGTTTATTACAGTATTTTTGAGATAATAGCGGAAACGTTTATCTTTTAAATTAAACTAATAAACGGCATCGTTTATTTATAAATACCAAATATTTGTAATCTTTGCTTTCATGCTTTAAAGGAATGAAGAATACTTTTATTTATGGATTTCATTATACTGGCAGTTCATTCATGGTGTTCTGTTTGGAGATGTGTGCATGTATTTATGGATGGGTGGATGGATATGTAGCTATTAAAAACTTTATTTATAATTTTTACAGTTATTGATTAATGCAAATCGTAAGTTTTCAAATAGCAATTTAATAGCCACAGCCCAAAAGATCTTGCATTTTCCACGGCAATTAAAGGAAAGACCATTTTAAAGGGCAACTAATCTAATCTCAACTGGCTCACGCTCAATTCAACATGATAAATATTAGATATTACCGCAAAAAAAAATTTTTAAAATCTTGCCACACTGCAGTTTAAACATGACCTTAAATAACAGGCCTGTGAAGAAAATAGGTGCAATTAATTACGCAGGGATGAGCTCCCCAGCAAGGTCACATTTCACTGCGAAAACTTTCAGAGTTTTCCGTCACGGATGATGCTGGATGTGAGGAGGCTTAGAACAAAACAAACGGGTGACAGGATCACCGACGAGGACGGAACCGGCGAACGATGGATCCGCACCGAGATGCCAGAGGAACAGAAGCATCCAGGCAGCATCAAAGACACGCTTAGTGCTTTTTTTTTAGGTTCCCCTTCAAGTGCGAATCGTGAGACTTTCCCACAGTGTTCTGGATATGAAAGTGCCCGGTATTTACAGGCAGGGGCGCCCTAAGGGGGGGGGGAGTTAGGGGGATTCCAAGGGCCCCTGAGTCACAGGGGCCTTGAAAAATTTGGAATGTAATATGATTAGTCTGGGTTGGGGGGGGAAAGATATGCTTTCAGGGGTTGATGGTTAATATCAAAGATCCCCCCCCCTCCCACTGCCATACTCCCTGTACTACTTATACTGAATAAAAATGAAACAATAGTATGGAATTCATCAGTTTCCATCAATCTCATTGTATTACATTTTGGTTTTTATGCACAGTATCTTTTTTGTTACTGTTATCTATCATAGTTATACTATCATGTTCATTTTATTTACATGGCTATAAATCACATTATATTGTCTCGTTCATCTTTTATTTTATTATCTATCACATTTACATGAGCATAATACACATTACTTTCTATCATACTATAATCGTTTGTGTTCTCTCCCGCCTATGCAATCCATTATCATTTATTTATCACATTTACGGCATTATTACAATTATACAATCCAACATCATTTATCTTACTTTGTATCGCATTAATACTTTGTTCCCAATATAAAAACCCGTAATGAGGTGCAATTAAAAATCAAATGTACCCATTGCTAGTCAGATTGTTGCAATAAATTTGTTTTAGTTCAGTTAATATACACAATCTCTCTGATTATCTCACCCCCTCTGACACTGATATATGTATTTATATATTTTTTTGCTAGTATGTGTCAGGATCAAGCCCTGCCTGACCAGCAGGTGTCACTGCTCGCCCCCTTCCTGGTGTTTGAGTCCTTCAGGATTATGACCCTCGCCTGTGTCTTCTTGTTCACAGCCCTAGAATTTGCTTGATTGTAACTGGCCCACACCTGTCCCTCGTCTTTCCCTTGTTGTCTGTGTATATATGTGCCTGCCGTTGCCCTTGTTCCTCAGTTGATCATTGTGTGTTTGTTGCTGTTGTTGCCCTGTGTTTGTTGACCTGTGCTTGTTGCCCTGTGTTTGTTGCCCTTTGTTTGTTGTCCTGTGCTTGTTGTCCTGTGTTTGTTGTCCTGTGCTTGTTGCCCTGTGTTTGTTGCCCTGTGTTTGTTGTCCTGTGTTTGTTGTCCTGTGTTTGTTGCCCTGTGCTTGTTGCCCTGTGTTTGTTGTCCTGTGCTTGTTGCCCTGTGTTTGTTGTCCTGTGTTTGTTGCCCTGTGTTTGTTGCCCTGTGCTTGTTGCCCTTTACTTGTTGCCCTGTGCTTGTTGCCCTGTGTTTGTTGCCCTGTGCTTGTTGTTCTTCTACTGCAGTTGTCTCTACGTTGCCCCCCTGCTTTATTTATTTTTTATTGCCTTTTAGCTGGTTTATTTTTGACCCCTTATGGTCCTTTTGCTTCTTCTGTTCTTTTTTTGAGTAAATAAAATCCCTTTTTTGCGAGCTACGCTGTGGATCACCTATCCTTCACCATACCCATCTGCAACAAAATGATGTACACTGAAGTCAACCTCAAGTAAATAAGATTAGAGTATTACCTTTAATTTATATCAGTTTTTAAAGAAAGTATCGCTGTTGAGCGGAACCCGAGAAGATGAAATGATACTTTTATTTTCCATTTACACAAGTACATTGGAATTCTATCAGTTTCGCATATCCCATCATGCTCTCCTTTTTAAGACACCCCCAGGTATTAATGTTTGAGCGCAGGATCAGCCATTTATCTAGTGCTCAGGGAGCATTTTGGGGGATTAAGGGCCTTGTTCAAGGAACTATTCTTCAGAGGATGGGATTCAAACCCACAGCCATCTGCCCACACACGGCTGTGGGTTTGAATCCCATCCTCTGAAGAATATGGGGCACACACCAGCCTAGGGGTGAATCGCTCTGCCAGCTGGGTGTATTGCTTACAAATTTGGCCAAAAGAGGTGATCATCCACCCCAATGCACACTTCATTCACAGCTCGGAGTTTACACATCACTAGGTACATAGTTTATCTTCAGGTGGCCGACGTGACCGACTGCTAATGTAACTTGCCGCCATCCATCCATCCATTTTCCAAACCGCTTATCCTACTGGGTTGCGGGGGGTCCGGAGCCTATCCCGGAAGCAATGGGCACGAGGCAGGGAACAACCCAGGATGGGGGGCCAGCCCATCGCGGGGCACACTCACACACCATTCACGCGCACTTGCACACCTACGGGCAATTTAGCAACTCCAATTAGCCTTAGCATGTTTTTGGACTGTGGGGGGAAACCGGAGAACCCGGAGGAAACCCCACAACGACATGGGGAGAACATGCAAACTCCACACACATGTGACCCAGGCGGAGACTCGAACCCAGGTCCCAGAGGTGTGAGACAACAGCGCTAACCACTGCACCACCATGCCACCCCAACTTGCTGCCAATTATGATGAATCGTGGTAATTAACAGTAACCCATAAAAACCCTGTAATTGATAGTGATAGCATGTACATCATAATGGAAGAGGAGTAGCAATGATCTCATCTGTATATACACCAAAGCTGTTCTAGTACTCCATTGTGTTTAAATAATGTTCTCTGAAAGACAACAGTCGAGGACGTCAATGGAAATAAGAGAACAATCAAAGACCACAAGATTCGCATACACTGGGATAACCGTCTAATAAAGTCTAGCTTAACGGGGGATGCATTCTGTTTTCTATCTACGTTCACAGTGTGCCTGGATATGAACACACTAACACTGTATGTCTTCATTAAAGATCCTTCCAGAAAGCGTGAGTGCTTTCAATACAATACTTGAATTTACAGATGGATCCCAGGCCAGATCACTGGGCACAGTTAACAGAGAGACGAGCTTTTA
The DNA here is from genome assembly GCF_023856365.1 of Brienomyrus brachyistius. Lineage (NCBI taxonomy): Eukaryota > Metazoa > Chordata > Actinopteri > Osteoglossiformes > Mormyridae > Brienomyrus > Brienomyrus brachyistius. Next base: position 1,653,693 of record NW_026042310.1, read on the forward strand.
AATGACATGAAGGTCTATGACACAAAGTTCGGCGTAGGTTTAAAGGGGCATTTACCTTTTTTTTCTACACTGCATTATGGGAAAATGGTGCTACATGCGTAGCAGCGCAGCAGCCCAGTGGGTTGTTTTCTCAGAGCCCTGCGGTTGCTGGTTCCAGTGACCTTTTGTTTGCATGCCGCTCTTCTTACTGAGCAATACAATTTACTATAACGTGTTCTGGCGCATTTGTAGGAATCTGCCACTCTTACTGCTCTCGTCAACACCATGGGATGGAAGAACCTCCCATATGGCTAACCCACCGTTACGTCCTGCCCACCATATCCACCTGAGCCTCCTGTCTCCTCCCTGATGTGCCCCTGATGAGCTACACTTATTGCTTGTTACCCCTCGTTAGTCTTTTGTATTTAAGTACCTGTCTGTCTCATCAGTCTGGTCGTTGCCCATGTCCTTTCTCCATATTCGCCCTCTTCTTTTGACACCTTGTGGCCTTGTTTGGTTCCCTATTCCCGTTCAATAAACCCCTTTTTGCTCGCCAAACACCTGCCTCCGCATCCTTCATCATGCATGTCAGAACACAACCCCCTTGTCCTGTCTTTAGGCTTGTGCATCCTGGGATAGGATCTCAGTTGACGTGATGCCGACCAGTTTGGGGGGGGGGGGGATGCTGAAAATGGGTGTGTGGACATTACACTGGCCTCACTTCCCCCGACAGAGGAAAGACCCGGGCTTTATAACACTGCGGCACAGGATATGAGTTTCACAACTTCCCGATACATAAAGGATGCAGTAATTGAGTCTGCGGTTTTAGTGTCCAGCACCGCTCATACATTATTCAAAGGGAAATCTTTTTTTTTTCTGAGAGATCAGTCCAATTGTAGACAGTACTGAAATAATGTAATGGAGGGGGGGGGGGGGAGAGAGGTGGGTCAAGCCTTGGCTTCTGCCGGCAAAGCGGTATGTTCAAAGCACATTAAAAAGCAGCAAATGAACAACACACAAAAGTTCTCCAGTGAATGGAGACAAAATGCGTTTTTCTCCTCACTGCTTTTCCTGAACTTTGCTGGGAACGACCACCCAGGACGCCACGAAAAATAAGTAAGCGAGAAAATAAATGAATTGCAAACGAACACACAAATAAACAAACATATGTGTGCGCGTTCATTTAATAATTCGTATACAGATAAGAAAAGACGGTGGGGGGGTTTGGTACAGTTTTTCCTTGACCCACTTTGCAGAACATTGTGGAATATTCTAACCTTGTCTCTCTTCCACATGTGACGGACATAACCTTAGTGAAAACTGTCAGGCGGAGCAGAAAAGGTGAAGATTAAAATACCCAGAGGAAAGGAAAAAAAATATGAGGAGATCTTTTATGTTACTTCTACTTCTGTTCCATAAACATAATGCCGACAATATAAAAATGCTTGTCTCTTATATCTCACATATTTTTTTTAATCATCATCATCATCATCATTATCATCATCATCATCATCACAGCACCACCCTTGGTGACGGTTACAGTGACAGCACATCAAGAAGGTGAGACCAAAGCTCTCTTTCCAAGGCCACAGATTGTAGGTCCCTCAAATGTTCCCAGGCCAGCTGGACGATTTTATCCCAGCGATGGGTTCTGAGCCTGGTCCAGGATCTCCATCCAGTGACCCATGCCCAAAATACCTCCCTTGGGAGTTGACCGTGTGACATCCTCCTGAGATACCCCCACCAACTCCTCTTCGAGGGAGCAGCAGCTGGTTTGAGGTTCTTATGGATTTCCTATTGAAAATAATCATTGGTGAACTCTTATAAGTTCCAGATGGATCTAAAAAATTGATCCCTGTGTGGTCTTGGAGCGGTTCCCATGTTGCTTTATCTGAATATATCTTAAAATATATAATTATACCTTCTCCTAATACAAGAAATAGATTAAAAAATAGATTAAATGCTAGTTATTCTTCATATAACTTACTATTAACTCGTTATAGATCTAAATAATGTTGTTTAAATGGAAAACCTTTGGAGAAATGGCTTCTACAGCACACATATCGTTCTGAGGTGTACGAAGAACCTGAAATTTCTTCTGAGATATGAGACATTATACTGCTAGTCACCTCCGGTTCTCACCCTTAGCTTATAAAAATTAATCATTCACCTCATTAACATTTCAGGGAATTCTAGATGGTTCTTTGTACGCAGACATGTTTCCATGTATGACACCAAGAGTGATGAAACAAAATGAAAACACCCTGATTTATTTTCTTATTGGATACATAACAGTGTACATATTTCATGACATCACTCCCCCCCCCCCGCTCCACCCCCCCCCGACTCAGAATATGCTAATGAATTTTGGACCTTCGTTAAAGATACAAAAGGCGGAACACAAAACGAGATGTAATAGTAGCACTTGGCTTGTCACTCGCTTTGCTGCTTACATCCCCAGCTATTAATGCTAGAATGCAACAATAAAGGCTGAATACAAAGCACATAACAGGACATACCTCCATTTTTATGACACTGAGACTGAATGAAACGTTACCGAAAGCAAGAACAAAATAGAAACGTACCTGCGCGTTTTAATGAAAGTGAGATTAACACTGATAAAACTGAGCAAACAATCAAAATCAGCGAATGTGGCAAAACATGAAGGTTAACTTAACAACATAAATTACGATCCGCGAAATCTGATCCCCGTACCGCATATCTGTGGTATTTTTTAGTTCATCCGCTAAAAAAGGTAGCAGGAAGATGCTGGAAACCTGCAGTTGTGTTTTCGTCGGTACTATTCGCGTCGGGGTGTGACCTTTCATCTAGAGACCTATTAAATGCGGTTATCAGAAGGTAGTATGCCGTTCGACTCAGAGTTGGAGACAATGCGAAAGGACATGTTTGGTTCCTTAATCTCAATATTTTTCCTGGTAGGCTATGCCAGCTGTAGTCATGCAGGTTCAATCCCTGAATCGGTTGCATAACTATCAAAATCAAGGTAGTTGGCTGGGTGTCTGGTTACTGAAGTCAGACGGGACTTAAAAGCTTGAGTCTACTGTGTAACTTAAAGCTATCTCAGAAGACATGGGAGGCAGTGTGTCAGATTCATGCCAGCAGTAAGGTGGTGAGGTTGACACCAGCGGGAGCCGGTGGAGGTAGGCGTTCGAGCTGTGGTTTTCTCCTAGGGGGGTGCTTAACACCATGTGACTTCATTAGGATGATCTCAGTCCCCTGAGGTACATTTGGAGAAGAATGTCAGAACCCACAGGCTTTAATGGAAATTCAGCAGGGCTTATTTTACACATGTATACTTTCAGGCAGGGATTAGGATCCGTCTTACTGGTTCTCCTGGCTGGGGGTCTTTAGCTCTGCAAGCCAATCGTATCTCTTTTTGTTGATGAGGATGCAAGTTTGGGCACAAGACAGGAGAAGACTAACTTCCCTGGGGGGCGCTAGGCGGACATGGGCGGGGGGGCTAAGTGGGCCATTTGAGCTATTTTTTGGAGCCAGAAGAGAAGCATAAGGGAATTAAGAACATGGGAACATCAATAATATGCTAATCAAAGGACGGAGTGACAGCTATAAAAGTAAGTGATCAGGGGGGGGGGCAGGATTGCTGTGGGTAAAACTGTCCCATCGGCGAGAGGGGTGGGTATTGTTAAAAAACATTAAGAGTCGAGATCAGCCGGGGGCCCTCTACAATGTGAGGCCCAGTGTTGCTTGCCCCTCTGCCCCCCCCCACCCCCTACCCTCAAAATCCACCCATGGCACAAAGATGAACTTTTTGGGCACCGTGACACTACAGACCTACGGTCCTTGATTCGCTGAGTTCGCTGTGGGTAAGTTTGGAGGCAAAAAACTGCAGCAAGAATCACTAAGCCAGCAATTCGGAATATGCACACACACACACACACACACACACACACACACACACGCACACACACACACACACACAAACACACACACGCACACACACACACACACACACACACACACACACACACCCTTGGTCACCGACACCTTTCCCTGTCATTCTCCCAGTACTGCGACTCCTGCAATGCTTATATGAATATATAATATAATAATCTTTGAGGAACATTTCAAGATATAGAAAATGCAGTTTAGCAATCAAATTTTAACATCGGGCTGAAAAACACAATCCAGAGCGGTCTTGATGTTAGTCTGACCTTAAAATGTGCGTTACAAAAAAATAAAAAGACTTCGTTTAAATTTAATATAATCTGGAGCGGAACATTTGGTTTATTTTGTCAGGGGTACATATTTGTATGTGTCTATATTTCTAAGGTTCCATTTTTTGATCTCAAAGGCAAGTATATGCTTTGATCATAACCTTGGCACTTTATATCCTGAATACCTTTCAAGAAGCTTCTATAGAAGTAAAGGTTTATACTTAATTCATCTTCATACTGTTCAATAACAGGTTTTATGCTCTAACTTTAAAGGGGATTTGATAAGACTTTACTTTAAACCCTTGTTAAAAGCATTTTTTTTTGCTGTAACATCTTGTGGAATAGATTATTGCAGTCTATGGTGGCGGGACGCGACAGATCGTGACAGATCGCAGCATACAGGACAGCAACGCCTGGAAATATACAATGGGCGCGCCTTGCCCGTTAATCCAGCCCTCCATAACTGTAACTATTAAACACGCTTTCCGTAGGAAGCCTCTGGGATTCAGGGGGAAAAGCCGTGTGAATCTACTTTGTCTTTGCGCCTTTGATCAGTCTTGCGGAGAGTAACCAGCACTGTCTGCGCACGGAAAGCGCCGCTGACAGGTTAAGATTTATGCGTCAGCCCGGCATAAACTTAACTCAGCACTATCTGTTCCTCTGTTCGCCGGAGCGGAGCCCAGGCATCTAACGCTGAGAACAAGCTGAACCGCGGCCAAGCGCTCCGGCCGAGATACGCGCCGCTCGAGGTGGTTTTTCATGTGATTTTATTATTTAGTTCTGCGCTCTCCCTTAGTCCTTCTCTTTTTTTGCCAGTGGTATCTCTCTATGTTCGCCAGCTTTGTCCAGATTAACAAACCCCTAGGAAGACAGGAAAAGTTATGTTCTTTCCATAAAGCGCCGCCGCGTGATTTATTTGCTCAGCTTGTAACGGTCTGGACAAAAAGAACCGCTTACGGCTGAAATTTTCAACTCACAAGTCCAATTACATTCCTGCTTTGCAAATAAATAATGTACTTTATAGTATTACCATTTTCTAACGTTTTTATTTATTTGCATTATATGTTTAATTAATAAGTCATGTCTGAGCATAGAAATGTGAAACTATCCAGCACCCCTGGAGCGCTTTTGCAGTTTTCAGGGTTAAAGGCCTTGCTCAAGGGATCAATGCTATGATCATTCTACTGACAGTGGGAGTTGAACCAATGACCAAATGGGGAGAGACGAACACGCAGCCGTTTCCTTGAAAGACACTTTGTTAATCCCCATGGGGAGAGTATCACGATTCCATTCTTCCTGGAGTTGCTAGCTGCAGAGAGATATGCCCCCTTCGGACCTGGATTAACGTCTCAACTAGCGGGTACAAAATCAGCGTCGATACGAAAGCGACAGGTTATGAAAACGCATGCGGCTGTCAGCGTTTGGCACGACCCTCGTGTCGAGATCGCCATAAATAAACGTGACAATGAAATGACTCACGACAGAGCGCGAGGTGCCAACCTATCAGCACATGCATGCTAACAAAACATTTCCTCATTTCCAGAAATATATTTGGAAAGTCTTTTATTTTAAATTCAGACAGAAAAAGACAAACATTTATTCCCTCACCATAACTATAATTATATTTTAGAGGTGACTATGATGAATTAAACAGTTAAAAATAATACATAATAAAAAATAAATACCAAAATATATAGATCAGAAAGCAGTGAGGTGGCATCGTGAATAGTAATAACAGTAACAGTAATGCATTTAAAACTTTTTATTATTAAAAACCAGGGATGCAGGGAAATAGCTGCAAAGCTGATGCATATTTTCCTTTTATTAATTCAGCTAGTCATCTGTTTGCTGGTGTGGCTCCACATTTTCACCTTGCTATTGCCTTTTCCAGCCCGATATTTTTCTGTTCTGAGTGTTATTTATGCGGCACATTCTAGGGGCATTTTCACCATAACGGCAGACGCGGCCCCCACTCACGTCTTGTTTACATGCGACGCCACACTTGAATAGTTAGCTAATTAGTTTGGCGGCAATTATTTGCCTCAGCGCCTCACGATGCTCGCGTGTGTCCTGATGGGGAAAACAAGGCGGCATCCTCTCTCTGTCACCCCTTTAACTCGGGGAACTTGTTTTGAGGCTCGTCGGGACAACGATACATCTCACGAGACGCGTTCGTGGGGTGAGCTACCGCGATCAGACATGCTCTCCGAAGACCGAGAGAGTCCGGTTGCGTGGAGATGCCGGGCTTCATTTAGCTGTTAGCGTTCCTGCATCCAGCCAGAAAGGACAAGGGCACCATATGGCATCAGAGCTGGGCCAAAAAGACACCCTCACTTATTAATTCTCAGTTGCGTGTGGGCGAATGCATGTTTATTTGCGGTGTGCCGCTCAGTGGTGGGTTAGGATGCTGTGCTTGTGATCGCAAGGTCGCCTGTTCAAATCCCAGGAACGTTATTGTACCCATGAGTAAGGTCCTTAATCCCCAGTTTCTTCAGGGACCAACTGATCTTGTTTTAAAAAAATAAATAAATGTGTCACTTTGGATAAAGAATTCTGCTAAAATAAATAAAATGTAATATATATATTACATGTGTGTGTCTGTGTTTACCTCTCGTATTGCACAATCTTTCTTCCAGAGGTTTATGATGATGCTGATTGAACTAGCGGTTACTGAAAACCGTCCAAATGCATGATTTACACTTCAAAAAGATACATATATTTGTCCAATGTGTAAAATAAGTAGTTCACAACTCAATATTCAATAGCACACCGCAAATGATACAGCAAGATATAGATGTGTGGACTATAATCATCCTGAATCTGACCCAAATACACGTGTTATTTGCGTTGGAGTGTCTGTTATCTGTCTCTTAGAGGCTTAGCCTCTGTCTACTTTTAAAATGTGGGAAACAGCTTAAGAAATGCTTCTGTGTGGAATACATAATGCAAGGTAACAGCTTGAATTCTAAGTCACTGATCCTCAGGTCAACAGAAAGACAAATAAGAACATTGCTACTACTACCACCGCCACCACTATTACTACTAACACCACCACCACTACTACTACTACCACCACCACCACTACTACTACTAACACCACCACTACTACTACTACCACCACTACTACTACCACCACCACTACTACTACTACCACTACCACCACTACTACTACTACCACCACCACTACTATTACCACCACTACTACTAACACCACTACTACTACCACCACCACCAATACTACTACTACCACCACCACCACCACCACTACTAACACCACCACCACCACTACTACTACCACCGCCACCACTACTACTACTACTACCACCACCACTACTACTACTACCACCACCACTACTATCACCACCACTACTACTACCACCACCACCACCAATACTACTACTACCACCGCCACCACCACTACTAACACCACCACGACTACTACCACCGCCACCACTACTACTACCACCACCAATACTACTACTACCACCGTCACCACTACTACTACCACCACCACCACTACTACTACCACCACTACTACTACTACTACCACCACCACCACCACTACTACTAATTCAGAGTAGCACAGACCCATAATGACACAAACTACTGTGAAGACCATGTGACTGTCTCCATCACTTCAACATCCTGATAGGCCCATCCTAGCTGCCATACCTGGTTATCATGGGCTGTTTGGGGTTTCCCTAGAACTACAAGTGGGCAGTAAGTAAGTCAGTAATGGGTAACATCACCTGGGTAAATGGATGGTGGTGAATGTATGGATGGATGGTAATGAATGATATCCAATTCACATTTAAACTGTACATATGTTGAGTTTTAAATGCATATAAAAGCAGCATTTATTATCAATAATAAAATACACTATACATTTGACTGCCTACTTTCCACGCTTGACTTGTATGTAAGAGTTCATAAACTCTTCAAATACGAAATGCTGCATAAAGTGGACTGCAAGTGTGTTAATACTCTCAGCAAGCAGCTTAAGGTGATAATTTCCACCAAAGAACAGCAAGAGAAGGATGATCAAAGGTAGATTTCCAATTTCGTATTTAACAAAATATCCAAGAAAATGGTGTCCTATTTTTAAGGATGCTAATTGCTTGTTTTGGTGGCAAACATGGTGGGATTTTGATATACACTTTTTTTGTGGTTTAATGATGTTCTTTAGGGCCAAAGCTGAAAAACAAAAAATATAGACAAATATTTTCTTTCGACCTCCAAGGAAATGAATCAGATAAATTCAGGTAATAATTTCAACCGCAAAAATGTACCTAAGAAATACAAGGACACTCTGTAAAGTGCAAAAGGCAGCCTTTGCAGATTAAGTACATCCAGAAATATGTTTAATGATGTTAATACTAACAACAAGAATGACAACAATAACAATTATAATAATTTCACTTTGCATATCTAAAAGATTCTATCTGGGAGGTGATAACTCGTGGATGGTATCCATGGCGATCATTATCGTACCCTCAGTTCAGCACCAATCCAGATCATGCTCCAAGCCAGGAAAAGGTGGCACCTGCATCTCTAAGGACGCTGTCACTGGCAGCACACAGCTGACGTTTCTTTGCTTTCCGGTATCACCTTTTTTTTTTTTTTTCCTCATGACTCTGCAAGTCGCTCCCGGTGCCGCGTGTGAAAAGTAAGTTTGTGCAAGTTCACCTGCCGGTCACGGTACGGCGGGCCTAACCGATTATTTTCTGAGGAGGGCCAATTGTGAGCTTCACCACCTCAGGACAGGCCATTTTTAAACAATTATTTTGATTATATATGATTATTTTCAAGTTCCATAAAATGTACAATAGATGACTAGTGTGATGCCTGACCCGTCCGCTCCTCATGTGTGCCACGCCCCCTGATTACCCACGTGTGCTTCCCCGATTTGTTTCCAGCTCCGTCTGATTATGTTGCCCTGCTTTAATGTATTTAAGTCCTGGTCTCCCCTGTTTCTGTGTCTGTCATTGATGTTACTAGTCCTAGTGAATGTTCGTAGTCCGTGTCTTGTAATAAACCCTAGTTCTGCCCCGATTTCTGCCTGCTTGCCTATTCCTGATCGCTCTCGCTGCCTGAGCGATCTCCCGTTCGGCACGTCCGGCAATTCACCGTGACAACTAGTTTGGAGAGGCTCATTTTTGCCCTCTGTATGGAAGTGACAGTTGTATTTGTGATCATGTGTGGGACCTGAGCATCAAACCTTACCCTTCTTTTAGCATTTTAATTGTATGGGCCAATAACTCCAGAGGCTGGATATGACCCACAGGCCAGGGGTGTGGTGTAGATGGTACAGCCCCTTTACTTTACGTGTATGTTACAGTTAGAGGAACAAATGACTCAAGGGCAAAAACAGGCGACTTTATTGGAGCGAAACTAAACAAACAGGGACTGGAAATAAACAGGACCACGAGGGATCAAAACAAGAAGGCTAAGACAAAGGAACGACATGGGCTGACAGGCAGAGTGACGTTAATGCCCGGACTGGGGAACGACTTGTGGGAGTTTTACTTACACAAAAATGTTTTGAGGTCAGAGGGAACAATGATTGGTTCAGAGAGGTAACCAGTCAGATTGTGGAGGAGACCAAGACATTTGATTGGTTGGTCCTGCCTCTTCTACAATCATTTGCATGCTTGGACCCACCTCCTCCACAATCTGATTGGCTGTCTCCCTTAATCAATCATTTTCCCCTCTGCCCTCTGAACATTTTTATCTAAAATACTAAACTAACGAGGGAGCTAACAAGAGGCTGATGGGAGTAATTAAAAGGAGGGCTAGGAACAAGAGGTACGACAAATAACAGGTGTGGCTCGTTAGGGTCATGCTAGGCAGGAGACAGGAGGGTGAGATGGACAAAAAGAAACAAAACTACAGACTAAAATATAACGATGCTAAACAAGTCAAAAGGAGGTTTTTGTTCTTGTAATTAATGTGTGTATATATAGGGTGGCGAGATGGTGTAGTGGCGTCCCCGGGGCGGGCTGCTCTCTATCCGGCCCTGACTTGCAGCGTCTGCATGTTTTTCTCTGCTCCTCCTCAGCTTCCACTGGTCATTCCCCCGAGTCACTGCTCCGCTTTCCTCCTAATGTCCCAACACACACGGTTAAACCGGAAAAGGACGACTATCCTTAGCGGCACAAGTGTGTGTGTGCACGTGCAGATGTGTGTGTGTGTGTGTGTGTGTGTGCACTTTGTGGAATTATTCATGCGAATTTAATCTAGGGCAATTACAGCGATTTGCAAAAATCCCAAAGTCACAAACGTGTGAAATTTTTTTTTACCGCCGTTGCAGCTGGTATTTCCACTTTCTGGTTCATCGGTCTTGTTTCCAAATTATTAGGCACATTGACTGATTTCTCTACAGTTCACTTGCACTTTCTCTGCGCTTCGGGGACCCAGAGCCAAAAAACGTTGCACTGACATCTTTATAAAATTGACTTTCACGAACTAAGAACAACCACAATTGATGAAAAATTCCAGAACTTATGCATATTAATTCTGCGGCTGCCTGGCAACGCATTGTCTTGACACAGGGCAGGGACACACTTAGCATTGCCGAGGTTTCGCAGTAATGTTTTCAACTTTCATCCTCGTGCCAAATAAAAGTGCAGCGGCTTGTCACAGACGAGTAGGGCCACTTATTACGAAATTCCTGTTCATAACAGTGAGCTGGGATCTGCTGACATTGTATATATAATGAACACAATCTGTGAAAATTAATTTTGGAGGACGTCTGGCATGGCCCAGAAGGGCGCTGCTCGGTACTGTTCCTTAACCCTTCGATGGCATCGGAAATATGACAACTGAACAGGGACACAGTTCTGCAGTTCAGGTTTTCTTCATGTGGGGGTGGTGTGTGAGTCTGCAGGTCAGCATGCTGGCCCTGTGATTAGAAGGTCCTTGGTTTGGAACCCAGGGTGGCATGGTGGTGCAGTGGTTAGCACTGTTGCTTCACACCTCTGGGACCCGGGTTCGAGTCTCCGCCTGGGTCACATGTGTGTGGAGTTTGCATGTTCTCCCCATGTCGTTGTGGGGTTTCCTCCGGGTACTCCGGTTTCCCCCCACAGTCCAAAAACATGCTGAGGCTAATTGGAGTCGCTAAATTGCCCATAGGTGTGCATGTGTGAGTGAATGGTGTGTCCCATCCTGGGTTGTTCCCTGCCTCATGCCCATTGCTTCCGGGATAGGCTCCGGACGCCCCCGCGACCGAATAGGATAAGCGGTTTGGAAAATGGATGGATGGATGGATGGTTTGGAACCCAGCATCTGCAGAGTGATTTCATTGTTGGGCTCTTGAGTGAGGATCTTAATTCCCAACTGCTCTAGAGACCGGCTAACCATGTCTTCTCAATTGCATGTTGCTTTAAATGAAAGTGTTTACTGAATACACTGTAAAAGGGTAAGCATGTTACACACTAACTCATAACTAAATGAAACATTCTTAACTGGAAACCTCAAAAAAAAAAAAAAAAAACATATAAACAAAGACTGAAGAACAAGGGGAGGGAATTTTGTCCCGGGGATTTAATTAATGCTGATGCGTAATTGGATTTGACGCAGTTGCCAGACTCTATACCTCCAGAACCCTGGTGATTGACCCAGTTCTATTCAATATGATGTACGTGGTCCTTCTGCAGTTCAGGCTAATGAACCATCAAAACAGGGGGTCACGCCATGTTAATGTTCAAGACGTTTCGCCAAGTCAGAAACACTTAGCTTCTGTACCGCTCTAAACACTAGCTGACTTCAGACCAGCGTGTATAATTTCGTGCTATCTATCGGTGTCACCTCTCCCGACTAATAGCATGGTATCAGTGCTGCTTGGGTGACGTAAGATGATTCGCGATAACAATAATAATCTTCAGCATTAAGGTTATACTTGCAATCTTGAAAGTGTGTGGATAACTAGTTATATGTGTGTCTTTTCTTACAACATCGGCTCATCTCAGCCTTCAAGTGGTAAATCACGGTTTTATTTGCGATGAGATTTTCTGATTGTGGGTTGAAAGCAGAACAAAAGGAAAATACATTATATTGTGTAGAGCAGCCCTCGCCGTAAAGCTGCAATTCAGCGAGACATTGTTGCTAGTGTCCATGCTATTGTACTGTATTCTTTTTATAAACAAGAACTTACTTACAGTCGGCCTTCCAATGTCACTCAGACCGCATTGATCTAGAACCTGGGTGATTTTACAGATTTCATGGATCATTTAAATCAGCTTTGAGTTTGAGGATTAATATAGATGGAGTGAATTAATCAGAATCCAAAGAACAGAAGAAGTAAACAGTAGCAATATGTCTATTTTTTGTACCTTATGTGTGGAACAGGGTCACGGTGGGCCCTGACCTATCCCAGAATTTGCATGTCATGAGGCAGGGGGGGCACCTTGGATGATGTGCCGGTTCACTGCGGGGCGCGACCTCACACATGTCGCATTTAGCTCCATTCGCTGACGCTTCCGAGACGGTTCTCTGAACATTCCGGACCGTTTCCCGCTCGTTGGCATGAGGGGGATCGTCGCCTATCTTGCCCTGGCATCGTGGTGGAAAATTGCAGCAAATAATTGGAGGACAACTGCGCTGGGATTGTATCCGCAGCGAAGGATGGGGCGAGCTAGCCCAGAGCTAGCTCCTAATGTTAACTGAGGACATTCTTTGCAGGGTGGGGGGGGGGGGAGAGGGAGAGGGAGTGCATTAAAAATGACTCAGTTCACATAAATTTGAAAACTGAACTGGCATGAGAACTTTCACAGTCCACCTTGATGTTTCTGCGAACATATAACATGGTTAGCCCATCCACGGCACTGAGCGACCCGTTGTTATGGTTACCATGTCACATGAACTCCCCTTTTTCATATCAGCACAGAAAGTGCACTAAGTAGCTCTTTTTATATACTCGGAATAAAAAAAAAAAAACTAGCTAGAATATTTTTATGCATACAGACGTCGGGTGTTTACTATAAGCTCAGAATGCTTATAATTATGTACAGTTATAAATAATTTGAGCATGCTTAACTCAATAACAGGGGCGTTGATGTTAAAACATGACACTTGGAGAAATTGTGTAAGCGTTATAATTTACCCTGTTGGTAAACATGTTGAATTGCTAAATTAAATAGGCGATTTAACAGCCTGTGTTTGTAAACCTAGTGGTTTTACCCAACTAGCATGATGCGGAGTAACAGGACCACCGACAGCCAACATGATACTTTGACAAACTAACAGTTTGTCACATTTGCCATTTATCCCCTCAACAACAACGACGTGTCGGATTGTTCCGTTTGTTTGGGGTGATGCATTTTCACATGGAATACTGCTAGGAGAAGCATGAGTTTGTGGAACACGTGACCAACGCAGTACGATGACATTGGATAAGACAAAACAAGATCTTATTAAGACTTTGTTAATCCCACCCAGGAAAAATTCAGCGTTACAGCAGCAGCTATTGACAGGAACAGACAATATATGCAGCATATGTGTGCATATATGTTGTGTGTATTACATATTTATTATATATATACATGAAGTCAATGTACTGTGTGAGCTACTCTATGTCAAGTAAGTCAAATTTGTTGGGATTCGCCACAGTGGGATAGTCTTAAACATTAATAGAGTGTTTTTTAAATAGGGGAAGTTAGATTAACTGGCCAAATATTCAGTTCATTAAAAACATGTAATGTGAGATACTGATTATTGCCACAAAAATCACTGTTAACCAAGCAGCAGGATTCATTTGATGAGATAAAGATTCTCCTCAAGTGAAGTCCTTTTTCTACAGGACTTCTGGAAAGTACTATGTTGTAAATAATATATGAACCGCGATGGTTTTACATCCAAACAACAGCAGGCTGCATTGGAGTAAGGTGGGTAATCCTGGCTAACCAACTAGGATAGTCTTAAAGGCTTAACAGAAGAAAATGAAGACTAGGAAGCAGTCAAAACCAAGGATGAAAATGCATGAGTGAGAATGTTTTTTTCGTGGTTTAGCATGCATAGCAACCATTGAAGATAACAAGGAACAGGAGTGGGTGATTCACATCCATAGAAACCCACTCTACTATTTCCTCAACCACACAAAAGCTGAAGTTCCCTTCTGCTTCTTGTTAATCCCACTCCCTTTTTTTTTTGCCTGCGCTGGTTTGAGTGGCTGTTCTCTCGTGGGAACAAGAGGCGGAAGAATGAAGCTAACGAGCGCAGGAGGAGACTTCAGCAGTCAAGCAGGTACCGAGAGCCCTTGGTCACTGACCGCCATTACAGTCATTCCTTCACGCTGGGCATGAATCGCACCCGACATCAATGGGCTGCAGATCTCCAGGATCACAGGGCGGCTTGGCCCACTGCAGCCCACCAGTGCTAAGCAGATGCTCGGGAGGACCTTCACGCCGTGATCATTATGAGGCGTGACTCATATGTCATTTCTTGCGAGGGAGGGAGGAGGAATGTGACAAACCATTCTACTCATGATCAGCACAGTTATAAAGATACCAAGAGCTGGTGGCAGAATTAAAGGACCTTTCCGTTCAGGAAAGTAAACCATGTGCCTTATATGAATGGTTATAAACAGAGGCATGTACAAGGGTGGGGCTATAGGGACACTGGCTGAAAGCTGATTGGCTCCTAGAGTGCCCTGCCCCTGTCACTCATTGAGTCCGATTATATCATTGGCTAATGCTAAGACTGGCACCTCTGTATTAATTATGGCCTTCCTTAAGCCCCGTGCCTTAAAAAATCCTAGACTCACCCCTGTTTATTATAATCTTCACGGACAAGCTGCCATATTGACTTACTGAGCCCATACTCAGTCCATTATCCAGATTTTGTTGCTTGTTTCCTAGCCAACCCGTTCCCAAAAAGGGGGTTTATAATAGTAAGTAATACTATAGGCTGTTTGTAGCAGGGACTGGAGAACTGGAGAGAAAATGGCCTCAGATCCACACTCTTTCTCTCCTTTCTCCCTCCTTTCTTGACAAACCATGCACTGTGTAACATGTAACCAGGTCCGCCTATAAGGGTGGAGAAAGTGGAGGATTTTCAGAGGCCCAGACACTAAGGGGGGGAGAGAGGAACATCAGTTTGGGAGCAGGAATAATGGCAGCTATGCTTTAGAGAAAAGGGGGGGGCCATTCCGTTGATAATATCACACATCTCTCCATTGTAGGCGTGGCTTAGCAAAAACCAACCCTTCAGTAATTCAACCTGTTTGTTTTGGACTTTTGGGTGGTAGGTTTGAAGGTTCCTTCTATCCAGATCGTTCTCTCCCCACTGTCTCGACAGCAGCTCCACTTGACCTTCCGGCTCTGATCAAAGACCCCACCCCCCCCCACGCCCCTAATTAATAGGAGATGACTGACGCCCGCTTTGCTCACGCCCTTTATCCCCTGCTGATTTGCGGCAAAAATTTACAGCAGATTCCGCTTTATATTCAGACGTCCCGTAAGACAATATATATATAATTTATTACGTTCCTAACGTCCTGGGAATGGCCTGGTGCACCATGGGATGTCAGAGACACTAATTGGCTGGTAAATCTAACTCTTCTACAGTGTTTCTTTCTTTTTTTTTTACATGCAGGAAATTAATATGTGAACCACTCCACTTCTACCTTTCCCGTCACACACCAAGTGGTTTAATGACTACTTATCATGTTACTGATTATTTAACAAGTAAATGATGGCACATTTCCAAAAGCACTCTTTAAAAATGTTGTTGCATTATCAAAATTAAATATGACATAATTTGAATGATTAAGTTGAGTACAGTCAGATTATATCGATACATTCAAAGGTATTGGTTCGCAAATTAAGCTAGAAAGTTTCCATTTTGATATTATTTGCCCCCAAAATGCTGGATTTACTATGACTGCAGTTCATTTGCAGGTTTAAGTATGACTGCAGGAAGTTTGTGGGGTGTCTCAGTGGGTAACAGCGCTGTCTCCCACCTCCAGGTTTGGGCGTTTGAGTCCTGCTTCAGAGCGTGCGTGTGTGAGGGAAGAGTTTGCATGCTTTCTCTCTACCCTGAAAACACACAGCTAGCTGGCACTTGGAAATTGCCCGTAGCGTGCGATTGCGTGCCGATGGACTGGCACCTTGTCCTGAGTGTCTGGGACAGGATGCGGAACTGGAAGATGGATGGATGAGCTTTTGGTTCCATGCATTAATGCTGCGGTGCCTTCATCCCATGGCAGGAATTTGATACGTATAGAGATTTAAAAATTCCACCCAGGTGAAAAGGGCAGCAGTCTTTTTTTTTTTTAATATGCCTACTTATTTCAAAGATCGACAGATTATACATAGGCAGCTGCGAGTCAGATACAGCCACGCATAACAGTGCCTGAGAGCCGGGTCCTCTCGCTACGGGTGATTGATGAGGATTCCCGGTGCGGATGACAAGGCGGGATCCGGCAACACAGGATGAGCAACTCGGATTTATCTCCGGAAAATCGATTTGCTCATCCAAAGATGCGTGCAATGGAAAGTCAACCGATCTTAAGAGTGTTTCAGCAGCTGGGGACTGAGATATAAATATAAGGAGGAGGTGATGGTCCTTTTTGTTCCTTCTTAAAAGACACGAGCATAAATATTATGGCGTGAGGGCTTGCTAAGTTTTCTCTCCGGAAGTTTCCGAGGAATAAAGAGCTCTCATCGAGTCCCTGACCTTGCTATTAATATTCTGTGCTTTCCGTCTGTCTGCTGTTATATACCAGCATCTCTTCCTTATAATTCCCAGTTTCTCCATAACCACCTCCCCCCACCACCCAGTGTTATGTAAAAATGAGTAGCAGTCCAGATTATGCAGGACAAGGAATTTTATAAATGTATCACTGGCGAAATCTGATACGCAGAAAACAAACAGGAAAAAAGCTCTTTTTATCGCATAAAAATAAAACAGTGGCAGTAGTATGTTTTTTTAAATAATATGCGCATAACAAGGACAGTATCACCACTCAGTGGAAGCTCAGTAATACCTTTAAGGTTGCAGGTATCAGTCCCATCTCTGTAATGGTTAAATATTCTCTCTGTGTTTATACTTTTTTCCTTGGTTCCTCCTACAGTCTAAAAAAATGTGGTGATTTGAACTGGCATCTTTAAGTCGTCTGTGTGTGTGTGTCTGTGACAGACAGTTCTCCAGGATCACATCCCTAACATATAAATACAAACACAACTTCATGCAAACCACTGCGCTCAGGTCACCGTTATTTGGGAAGGCGGATTCTGTATCTTGCTGCAAAAACAGCCAGACCTGAATTTAGAATAACCCTGGAATAACTCTGTTTCCTACCATCCACACCGACACCCTGTAAATGTGTGCGAACTGAATGGGAACGTTTCAAATAAAGAGCGTCAAGTGTGTTAAATTCCGAAACCGCTGAGCCGAAGGGCAGCGAATGAACCCAGAGAGAACATGGCGCTGATACTGAACGCGGTATTTATCTATGAGTCGGGGGCGTCGGCAATGATGACGACGGAAAAATGGTGCCGAGCGATGGGAGAAGCACCAACACCTCCCAGGAGGAAAATACCCAGCAGTGTGTCCCTAGAAAATAAAAGAAATCTTTTATCCATTTTCCATAACTGCTTTTCCAGTGCAGAATCATGGATAGCTATGAGGATGTCCGAGGTGGGGGACACCCCCGAAGAGGTGCAGGGCCGTCACATGCACCCATTCCCGGACACACACGACGTGACTGAAGGTTTTTGAACTGAAGGGGGAAACTGGAATATCTAGAGGTAGCAAAACCGGATTCACTAATATTACATTAAATATGGTGAATAATGGACAGGTGCGGCAAATGGATACGCCTAACCCCAGTGATACGACTCTCCCTAGCGTGACAGGAAGTGGCTGCTCTCCAACACACAACAACGCACCTGCTAGCGACAGGTGACGGATGATGCGATCCAAGCTGTCTCCACGACGAAACGTCGACCCTCATTCGCAAATCCGCGTGCCCCAGTGGCGCCCCGTCAACCCGGCAACAGAACCATGCACTGTGCCACCGGGGCCACTCAAGGGAGGTTCCACACGGTCAGCAGCACCGGGCGCCCAGAGTGTTGGAGCAAGGTCACGCTCGCTCTTGCCTTGATATCTCCCTGTGCCTTGGTTATAGAGTACTCATGCATGCATGCCAGCACAGCTTGAGCCGTTCGTATCGCGCCAGCTGTTTAAATTTATTGCGTTCCACTGGATGCCACATGTAGCTGGGTTTCTTGTGTACTGTCAAATTTGTTCCTCAAGGGCTCCTGTTTGGCTTAGCTTAATAATTCATTTCTTGTCTTTGTAAGTAATCAGATTTGGCCCAGTTATGGAAGGGAGAGGGAGAAAACGCGAACGCCGATTCCATTTACAACACTGTAGTCCAGAAATGAATAATTCACAGTGTTGTGACACCAGCATGGAAGTTTCCATTACGCCTCGGTTGTTAGGATTCCGTCTGCGCGGACGCGAGTGTGAGCGCACACGTACGGCGTCGGTTAGCGGAATCGCCTCTGCGTTTAGGTCTCGGATGCGCAGATGTTCAGACGGCGCCACTGATTACGATAGGGGTCGCCACGGCCGTGAGATGAGGGCAGGAAGATCTGACTGAGGAGGGGTTTAAGAGTGACTGCCCATCCTGACTTTTTAAGAAAAAAGCACAACAGAAAACAGACGATATTTTACTCAGCAAGTATCTGAAGTGACACCCTGAGAATGCAGAGTCAGCCGGTCCCAGGTACGATTGGGGTCAAGGGCCTCGGTGAAGGGCCCAACACTGAAATCACTCTGGCACCTCTGGGATTTGAACCAGTGACCGAGTTATAATAAGAAAAGCATTTTAACCCACTGAGAAACACACTGTTCCCAACCCATACAAATACAGTTGGTGATAATTGTATTCAGTCATACCACTGTCTTCCACAACCACTTATCTCATACACCAGTGTGTCTCAACCCAGTCCTCCCAGTCCACATTTCTGTTCCCTCCCAGCTCCCTGCCGATAGCGGGGGGACAGCACAGACCCCAGAGGAGGCGTAGGGAGAAATCAACACACGGAGCTGTGGGTGAGACACTAGCCCATCCTCGAGGTGTGAGGCTACAGCGCTGAATTCTGGGACACCGTGGACTCCCATACCCCTTGCAGTTAAGAATTTATCCGGGAAAAGTGGCCCCTGCCATTTTGAAATAGCCCTTAAATCGCTGGAAAATGGCCAATTACGGACACATCCCGAAAGCCGGTAATAGTCACCTTTACGGAACCGAGGCCGCGATGCTCGACACTTCCCCTTAGCCTACCTGGGCCGCGTAGTTAGGTGGAATTCTGCGCGCGTTGCGCTGTGGCGTCAGCAATATTCACCTCAGTTCCGCAAGATCAATATGTGTCTCCTGCGTTTGATCCGCGGTGATTTCATTAATCTTTCTCAGTTCTTCCAGCGGCATAAACACCGGTGCAATAAGCCATAAGCCACAAAGTGGCACGTATGAGAGGACGAGATAAAGCATCGTACTTCAGAGTCGACGCGGCTGAGGGAAACTTCCACGTTCCTTGCACTTTTCCCTCGTGTGAAAACGTCGATATTAATGCGCACTCGCTCTCTTCGGACCTTTAATCATATATGAAGCGACTGGATTCAAATGAAGACGTGTACAACAGAGAAACTCAGAACGAGGTCTAATTTAGTTTCCAGTGAGAGGTGGCGTGTTGCTCAGTGGCTTAGGCTGTTGTAGTTCTGCTCAGATGATTGCTGGTTCAAATCCCACCATCAGCAGTCTGATTCCCCTCTTGGGCTTTTCAGTCCTTAACCCCAATTACGTCAGGGACTGGAGTTGCAAATGTATATTGCCTGAGATAAAAGCATCTGGTAAACAAACATTATGAAAAACCGGACTTTATTGCATTCTAACTTGTCATTTATAGCATTGCTTTTTATTTCAAAGGTGCGCACTCTGGTACATGCATCGGAATGAAATAAACCAACAAAGAAGTCAATTTAAATCCAAATTGAACCGTTTTCCCGGGGTAACGATTTACAATTACTCCTACTGCGTTTAAATTGTTTGTTATTCAACCACTTCTATGACCAGTTCATCATCTGTAAATGTGTGTGATTCATAAATAGGATTTAAATATATTTTTAATAATTACAACTGAATTCATTTTATAGTTGTATGGCTTCCCACTGGCTAAATTATTTGCGCATAATGTTAAGGTCAGTTTGGCTAATATAATGTGGAATCGGGCGCAACCGCTTTGCGGAAGTTTTATTTTTCGCTTTCATCCGAAATCCCGTCCTGCCGTCTTTTCCGAACCAAACTGAAGTTTCTTTCGGTAGGATCCTTAGGGTAAATAATGACGGCTGAAAATACTCCAAGAAAAGATCCGTTAAAGAGAAGGAAGACCGGCAACAAGAGGGGTTTATATGCGGAGCAGAAGAACAAACAGAAGCAGGTGCTGTGAACGCAGTCACTGCGCGGCAGCCGCTGGCAAATCTGACAGGACCGGTTTACGACACAAATAAAATTCTTTTGTACTTTAGGAAACGTGGATTAAAAGTAAAGCACTGCCTGGGTGAAACCAGAGACACGTGCCTACAGCCCGCTGGCTAGTGATTTCCATTTAAACACTATTTCTATTCCATTAAAGCTTATTTCCTTTTGCTTTTATTGACAGGGCTGTCGGCACCTAACATTTTACCCCCAAATCGTTTGCGTTATGCGCTTGGTGATGATCGAGAAGTAACATACATTTAAGGACAATAAATAGGGACCAATGATTTCACTAAACATGTATTTTTTACGATGGGAAAATCGTACCATCTGATATCAATAAGAAAACCAACATGACTATATGTAAATGTATAGCATTTGTACATGTATATGCAGTAGGCCTATTGAACAATTTAATAATTTCACAGTCAGGATCACAAACCTCCTACTACAGTATCTGTACTTCTGCCCAGTGTACCTGTACCTGCATTTCTACGCATTGTACCTGTATTTCTTCCCAGTGTACCTGTATTTCTGCCTAGTATACCCTTACTTTGGTTCTTTGCAGCAATACTTCTGTCCATTGTACCTGTACTTCTGCCCATCGTACCTATATTTCTGCCCATTCCACCTGTACCTCTTGCCATTATACCTGTACTTCTGCGCATTGCACCTGTACCTCTTACCATTATACTTGTACCTCTGCCCATTGTACCTGTACTTCTGACGGGTGTACCTGTACTTCTGCCCATTCTGCCTATATTTCTGCCCATTTCACCTGTACCTCTTGCCATTATACCTGTACTTCTGCCCATTGTACCTGTACTTCTGCCCATTGTACCTGTACTTCTGCCCATTGCACCTGTACTTCTGACCAGTGTACCTGTACTTCTGCCCATTGCACCTGTACTTCTGACCAGTGTACCTGTACTTCTGCCCATTGTACCTGTACTTCTGCCCATTATACCTGTACTTCTGCCCATTATCGCTGTACTTCTTCCCATTGTACCTGTATCTGTACTTACTTCACTTCCTTATCGCCCATGTGGGATGCTGACTGAATCTGACACAGAATCTCAATGCCTGTTTTGCATAATAGTGCCTATATTATATACATGTAGGCAGAACTGTTGGTCCCGTTGAAATCCCAGTGAAATAACGCACGGCTCCTACTTCAAAGCTCTCCCACTAACTCGATTCAAAGTGATTCCTTCACTAAAAGGAAGATAGCGGCGAGAAGGTGGACGTCGTTTGATCCAGCCCTCTGTGCGAGGTCCTGGCAGCTGCATACCACTGACAAATGAGTATGAACCCCACTATCTCACTGTAGGGAGCATGAAGCTCACGGCCACACAAATGCGTAGAGCTGCCAGATTCTGGGCCAATCAGGGGCTTGTATGCTCTGTATTACTGTCCTACTCAAACTTTGGGAAGAGATACTAATCTCTGACATATAGCCTCCTGTTAAATTTCCATCCATCCATTCATTTTCTATACCATTTTCTAATAAATAATAAATAACACAATGAAGTTCCTCTCAGCAAATCTCTATATATTATAATATATACACATCCATCCATCCATCCTCTCTTACCACTTATGATATTAAAAGCAGGGAACAACGCAGGATGGGGCACCAGCCAATCACAGGGTACACTCACACACTATTCACAATTTAGTAGCACCAATTAACCTCAGCATGTTTTTGGACTGTGGGGTGAAACTGGAGTCCCTGGAAAAAAACGCACAGCAACACAGGAAGGACAGTTTGTACACATACATGTACAACTGTGCAAAATCCACACCAATGGTGGAGACTCGAACCCTGGTCCCAGAGGTGTGAGGCAACCACTGCACCACCGAACCACCCAAACAGACACCTATGTTTTTAAATTTCTTGCCAATTTTTAATGTTTTAAAAAACAATACTAAGCTATGAACTAAATAAAATTATATATTTTGACAGCAAGTGTGCTTATATATAAATCAAACTAGAGAGGAAAAAAACTCTAAAATAATGTATCACAGTTGTTCGTGGGCATGACGATTATTTTAAATATAATCCAATTAATGTCAGTCTGCCTTGGCGTGTCAGGTTGTGAAGCTTTGCACTGCGAAGGAGCCGTGTGTCGGTTTCCAGCGATTCCTGAGGGTATCCGGAGGAGGATAAACACACACGTCAACTAAACTGTCAGCTGTCGCTGCCATGAAAGACAGAACTGACAACAGCTACTGACCGATAACAGATCGAATATTCATAAAACAACTGGATGACCTCATCCGCTTACCAAATGACAGCTCGCGCGTTGTAAACACGTTCTTTGTTCTTCAACATTCATTGGGACAGATCGAGAAGTGAAATGAGAGGTGGCTATAGATCGTCAGAGCTAGTTAGCATCGTATTTACAGGTTATTCTGGATTGGTTTTACATTTGGAGCCGCATGTTAAAGTCCACAACAGGATAAAGAGCTTTTTGAACATACACACTAAGGCATATCATTTACCTTTAAACAAGTGAAGCTTTTGAGAACTGCTGAATGTGTTCCAAGGTGTTTTCTATCCAGAGGTCCTGGAATCAGACTTAAAATTGCCTAGGTAGGGTGAGAGCTAACATTAGGCTTAGGGTTGTGCTTAGTGTAGCGTTAGAGTTAAGATTTCCACTTGCATTTTATTCTAAAACTCTATTAGATACCGTTTAAGAAAATATCCACTAGTTATATAATGAAAAGCTTTCATCAGAAGTGAAATTCTCCACTGGCATTCAACGAGGCAATGATTCATAATAATTCCACGTGAAATGTTTGATTGTGAATTATTTTTGTATGCTAATCACCTGATTCGAACATGAAAAGCATTGTGTAGTATCCAGCATCGAATGTTACTGTTTTTCTCTTTATTTAAGGCAAAAAAGGAAAGGTAATTACACCTATATTATCTGGTCACCATGGAAACAGTGTTCCGCAAGAGACTTTGGGCACAGGAGCTCAAAAGGAGTCAAAATAAGAAAAACGTTCTAATAATCAATAACAGTCTGTCAAAGATCACCTTTAAGTCGTTACATCTGTAAGACACATTGCATTATTTCTTTCCCATTATTTTCAATATTGCATTTCTTTACAGACTCAAAAAAGTTTGTGCTAGTCAGCCATAAAAATGTTGCACTGTTAAATTTAAACGTGAACGAAGTTTTACATGGACAAAAAAACGAAAGTTTCGACCAGATGAACTGCTTCGAACTATTGTACAGTATTGTGTACTGTACAGTGATCCATTCATCCATACATCCATAGCAAGCCTAGAGCCTGTCCCAGGAAAGGAGGTAGGACAGAGCCTGACAGGATGCTGATCCGTTGCAGGGCGCTCACCTACACGCACGCACTGGCTATCAGCTTCAGAGCTGCCAGTTCACTATCCATGGAAGCAAGTTGGGCCCCCAACCCAGACTAATCCACTTATGTTAAAAAAATTTTAGGGCTCCAATCACTCAGGGGCCCCTGGCATTGTCCTCACCAGCCCCCCCCCAGCAAGTATGCTGCCCTCAGTGCATTATGGGGCATGTAGTATGAGAACAAAAGAGAACTGCACTTAAAATTAATGGCAAAGATGAGATCGCTGTAGCATTTTGGAATACATAAAACGATCAATTAAATATAACTATAGTACAGAACACCTGGAAGTTCTTCACACGCTCCGAAGGCCACAAAGAATATTTCTTATGGATAAGAAAGTAAAATCCTGGTTCAATAAATAAGTGAGATTTTCACAACTGAGAGGGATTAAGGCAGGAATGTTCACGAAAGATGTGACTCATCATGAGGGCATCAAAAATGAACGCCGGGTTAAGCGAGGAAATCCCAAACTTATCAGCAGACTAGAAATTCAAGTCAAAACCGAAAGCCGTAGCACATGCACACAGCCACTAGAAGACACCCTTAACATTCTCACGGTTTGCAGCTCAGTGTGTTATGAGCTGTGATAATTAATTTGAACTGGATATACCAGAATGCAATTGAAATGTCTTGGGGTATTAGACGGACTCCGCAGTAATCAATGTCAGTATCCTGAGGAGAGAAAAAAAAAACTGACTAAGAATATATCAGTATCCAGGATTGGGGGGCGGGGAGTATTTCAAAATGTAGCTGAGCTGAATAACTATGAACCTATAAAACTCAAACTCTCACGGCGATTGTGAGCAGAACCACGGATTGACAAGTGAAAGGTTAATTTTTTTGGGGGATTGGCCAGGGAGAGAGCCAAGACCAGGTACATGTGAAAATAAAGGAGCCATTTTGTAGGGGGGAGGGGCAAACCAGCGTGTAGTTACTGAAGGCAGATGGTTTTCGACTGGGCTCTGGGTTACTCAGGGTAGGTTGACAGATAGGTGGGCTTCACCGACACTGCTTCCTGTTTCCCGGGTGGGTGTGTGTGCCGTGCAAATATGCAGCCATAGACTCCATTCCTAAGGTAACTGATAATTATTCCACACAGGTCAGACTTGCCAAAATTCTGATGAAAAGCAGCATGTAATTTGTCTGTTTTTTTTTTCATTCTTGCCTTTTCCGTCTTTCTTCCTCGGTATGTGTGCGCAGTAACTCAGCTAAACTGAAAGCTGAGCACAGCCCTGGCTTTTAAAATTCTATCTAAGTTCCTCACGTTGTGGCAGTCTATCTTGTGGGGGGATATAAAACCCCGTCACATTTGTAAACAAAGACAGGAAAAGACGAAGCCTGAATGTCTTAGTTGTAGCCCCAGTTTGCACAACGGAGCAGTGAAACGGTTTAGCTCTGTGTGCCCAGTAGTGATCGGAAGTTTGTTGGTTCAAATCTCATAGCTGGCAGAGTGATTCCATCATTTGGCCCCTGAGCAAGGCCCTTTGCTCTCAATAGCTCCAGAGACCAGCTGCCCCTGTTCTCTCAGCAGTGCATTACTTATTTAGCAGGCAATTTCCTCCAAAGCAAGTTTTTTTTTTCCCCTCTGAATTTTAATTTCATCGCATAGCCCCGTAAACACTGCGAAAATGGCCGTCAGGCAGATAAATGAATGTAAATATATTTAACGCATCTTTCACTTGGGGACATGTGGAGAAGATCAGAAAAAACAACTTCAATGCAGCACATGCAACTCTCCACAGGACTCCGGGAGTGACTGACCCCAGGGACGACTCCTTACCACCTGCAAACAGGCGGACGTGCCGACGAAGCCGTCTGTACACATCTGAAGTTCTACGTTCTCGACAAAGACTTCTACGCATGTTTGAACTCCTGCGTTGTAAATATTCAGCCCTTTGTTTTCCTGTGTGTCTTGGATCACTGCATCAAACATCGCTGTGTCCTTTTTTTCTTCACCTGTGATTTTCATCACTCTAGAACTTTCGTTAGTCGTCTCTATGCCTTATGGGTAATGTTATCAGTGATTATGACGATGGTATACAAATATATACATGTATGAAATGAATGGATAGAGACGCTACTATGTCAAATTGCAATGGAGGAACGGTGGAAATCACAAATGTTTCAGCAGAAAGTCTGGTCCTCGAGGTTGAAACAATTCATTCCCCAGAGCAACCCTGTAATTGTGTGGATTAAGCCGCAGCCGTAAACTCGACGGGGTTCCCGGGATGCACAATAACTTCCTTATCGCGCCTCGACAACAATTATTCTCCTCCCGGGAAGTACACAGCATTCATTTCACTGTCAGATCTTGAAGACCCGAGAAAAGACATAAGAGCTCATCAACAGAGCGACGGTAAGAAGCCGCTTCGCGAAGGTCACGTGGGACGCGTGTTCTAAATGCCGGTTCCGCCACAGAGGACCTTTGCATTATAATACTGGGAAGGAATGGCCAATTAAGAAACTGTATGAAAGAGCAGTGGTTATGCAATGGCCCCTGATAGTCTGCACCTGGAGATATTTGAAGAAAAGGCATAATCATGTGCAAAGAAAGTTTCTGTTCTGTTTATTTTTAAATTTTATTTATTTATTTATTTATTTATTTATTTATTTAATCAGGGTAAAGTGAGCAGACCAGCGATTACATTTAAAAATAACACAGCAGGATTTGGATCGGAAAAAAAAATAAATGGCATGTATTAAACCCAACGCGTGGAACCAGAATATGTACAAAACCTTGCCAGATCGTGAAACTGAATAGCGGGTCGTCCTGACACGATTTTCACGCACAAAATATTGAATAATCGCATCCTTCGCATACCGATCATTCAAATTCTCTTGCTAAGCTTGATTTAACGGATTACAGTTGAAAAGCACCCAGGTGTATACACACCCTCGGATTGTGCCGTATTTATCTCAGAGAAAAGGTTGGGATCACCATGACCGGTGACTGTACGCAGATATTGAAAAGGTTTTTTGTTATTTTGTAAACATCAGTGGAGGAATCAAATTCGAGACCTTTGCTTTTTCAAGTAACGTTGAAGCAGCACCGAGTCTGACCCTATATATGACGGTGCACTGCAGGTGTCTTTGAACTCCCGTAGGCAAATGTCATCGCCACCCCCAATAGTAAACTTCACCGCTGGCGCCGAAATTGGCTTACTAAATTGGCGCCCGTTCGGAAGCACTAACCCCCCCCCCTCCCAAAAAAAAGGAACAGTCGAAAAAAGGCAAGGAATGTTTGGGAATGTTTTATGGCTACAGTAGCACAGATGCTGGATATTGACTTAATCTTGTCAACACCTGCAGACGGTTTTTAATTACATATATAATTTAATTTATTCCCAGGAGGACTCCCTGATAGTCACCGGATTTTGAGCCGATTTTCCCCCGTGTAACATGTAGATTTTCTTCCACAATGTCTGCTCTCAGTTAGACCCCCATCCTAAAGTGCTTGGAGGTATCTGGTTAATTCCCCAACACACTGGTGAAACCCCTGGATTTACTACAGTAAAGATGGTGCTCGGGGCTGAGGGACCCTTGCCACTGTATCCCAGAGAAAGTTTTGCACGGAATATTTAAACATTCTTAAGCAAATAATATAACAAAATAATAAAATGACCAACACAACGTCAATAAAGGTGATGCGTAGTAAAATTGTAATTCTGGTGAGCAGTGCATTGTGGGATAGTCGTTGGAGGATAATTACACAGGGTGCCCCCGCTGCGAGTCTGCCTAGTAGCTTTGGGGACAAAATCGATGACGCGTGCTACAGAGCGCCTGCGCACCTTGCGTCACCTGGGTACTTCACTCTCTCCATGCGTGTCCCAGGCTGAGGTGGGGATCCGCACACGGCACCTGCCTCCCTCGCCCTGTAGGGGTCATCCAAGAGCTGGGTTCGCTGTCATTTGAGTCAGTCAGTCATTAACCTTCGCGGTGTATTTTGCCGCATTGGCTAAATCAAGAATTATCTTGATTCCTCGTAATCATATTTCACTATTTACGAAATGCGCATCATTTCTTACAAAAGATATCTGGCAAAATATTACTTTTGAGACATAGGAGCTCGTTTTATGCACACTGTTCTTACGCTTTCCCCATTTGTCATTTAAATCAGGAACGGTCCAAGGACGATCAACCCATCTGTGTCATTTAATTATAGGCTTCTGAAACAATCCCTTTTCTCCCCCGTCCGTCTCCCTGAGCTGATAAACGCAAGCCTGCCGAACAATGCCCACGAGCTGCAGAGCCCATTGTTTGCCTCTCTCTGCAGAGGAACAAACAGATATGCCGCCAATTAGCTGGGGAAATCGTATACCTTAATGGCAGACAGCAGAACCGTACCTTTAATCGCAAATGTACTGAGACAGTGTATGGTGAGCCCACTGAGTCTGGAAGAGCACGATTCAAGCCTAAAAACATTCACTTATTATCCGAGGCAGTCTTATGTTCTTTTTTTTTTACCGTCACTGTGTCATTTAGAATGTACCGGGGATTCTGGAATTTACTGCAAATTAAATCACAGTCCTTTCCACGTGCGACGGAACATCTCGGATGCATCCCGTCTGATTCCGCTCTCCTCCTCATTACTTTCCGTGCTGTATTTCCTTGCATTTACATGGGATCTGGCTCAGAGTTTTAATTCGATATTGCTGCTGTAAAGACACCTTTAAGCAGCCTTTTTTTGTGTGTGTGTGTGTGTGTGTGGGGGGGGGGGAGGATTTCACAGCTGAGGCATCACTGTGACTGTCGCACGTATTTTAGTCCATGTTAATACAAGCCCTCCAGCCATTGGCCGCTTCTCCAACCATGACGCTCGTTTGTACAGCTAAATCAGCCGCGAATGCGGCTTCATCATTGCTCACATTATTCCGGGCGAAAGGTATTTTCGTAAATAACCTTTCGCTTCAGCCCCTACAGTAACGTTTCATGGCCTGTCTTACTTCCCAGGAGATACGGAGAAGACCTGGCCCTCAGCAAATTGCTGCAAGAGCGATAAATAGAATGTGTAATGTCAGAATGAGGCATCGGGCAGTAGCATGGCAAGTAATGCACATGCAATGCAGATAATGTACATGTATGGATCAGGACATACAATCGGCAAGATCATTTCAGGTGGTTGGGGGGGGGGGGGGGTAGGCAGCACCAAAAACTTATCTGGGCCCCCAAGTTTGGGCAGAGTGACGGTTCTGACGCTAGGGATCTGTGCCAGCAACCGGAAGGTTGCTGGTTCAAATCCTATGAATCCCCAGAGTGATTCTACTCCATTGGGCCCTTGAGCAAAGGCCCTTAACCCACAATTGCTTCACCCTGGGTATGAGATTAATCTACGTCCAGCCCTGCAAACAGTTCCTCCAACTTGCAGGGAAAGCTTGGG
Organism: Brienomyrus brachyistius; assembly: GCF_023856365.1. NCBI lineage: Eukaryota > Metazoa > Chordata > Actinopteri > Osteoglossiformes > Mormyridae > Brienomyrus > Brienomyrus brachyistius. Next base: position 1,683,115 of record NW_026042310.1, read on the forward strand.
GTTTGGTGGATGGATTGGCACTCCAGCCACCGGAAAAATACCCCACGCTGGTCCATTCGGACCGGTGTGGTGCTGAGGTAAATGATAGATAGACTGTATTTATATAGCGCTTTTCTTCTCGAACGAGTACTGAAAGTGCTTTACATTTCATGCCTCACATTCACCCATCCACACACACATTCACACACCAGTGGCGGAGGCTGCCAGGCAAGGTGCCAACCTGCACACTGGAAGCAATTTGGGGTTCAGTGTCTTGCTCAAGGACACTTTGATGGGGTCAGGAGGAACCAGGGCTCGAACCTGCAACCCGCCGGTTGCTAAACGATAGCACTACCTCCTGTGCCACCATCTATCACCCATGACATGGCTGCACTCAGGTTCTCATCCCTGTAACTGCAATCAGTGCACGCTCCTTACCTACCTACCCCAAAGTTTGGGGGCCCCCTGTTGGCCAGAAACAGTTAATACACTGGGGGGGAGCTCCAGTGGCTTTTTGAGTGGGGCTCAAGGAACAACTAGCCCCCAGAAACTCCCCCCTCCTCAAGGGGTTAGTTAAGAACCTAAAGCTTAGATTTTGGTTCATCTCAGTCGGGTCTTGCAGGTAACTAGGAAAGAATGACAAGGTAACGCACAGCTTAATTTCACAGTACTGTCTCCCTCATCTGTATGCACTGAACCTGTTCACGCTAAAACAGAAATGGCTCTTAATGTAAAGATTTATGGATGGAGTAGCACCAAATCTCCGGCATTTATCTGATCGTTTTCTTTCAGTGGGCTGTGTGGATTGTGCCTTTTCAGAAGAAAATACCAGGAAGACTTATTTGAAATAAAGTGTCCTTGGTGTGAAGCAGGCAAAGGATTCTTTTTTGTTTTGTGGGGGGGGGGGGGGGGGGTTGCCCGGAGGAACAATCAGAGCTAAAGTATCCTTTGCGGGATGGTACAGATGTACCCAGTCATTGCCGCTCAGTGGGAATCACTTTTGGCTTTGAAATGACCTGCTCTGCATGTTTTCTGCTTATGAATTGAGTCAGGCTGTGCAAGCTGTCAGTCACTGCCTGGCTTTTGGCTGGGCCAATCAGTGCAGTAATCCCGCCCACTGTAGCGCCCAAAAGCCTCATTCCTTACATCATCACTTTTTGATTGGTCCTGATTCTCCGTGGCTGGATGTTACGCCATTTCTCTACTAAATTTGGCTTTTTTTGGGGGATTTTCTGACAAAACACCCAGAGGCTAAGGGGGTCAGTGACGAGTCACCTGCTTCATTTGACTGCCCCTATTCATATGTTTATTTGGGAATGGATTTCTTGTCTGCATAAGGATTCAGGAGATCTCATCACAGAGACAATAAAAGGGTCGTTAAGGGTAATTTACACTTCTTTTAACATTCCGATATGTTAGCTAACTGCTCGGATTTATCACAACCTGGCTGATGAATAACAACAATCCTCACTGGAATTCGGCCAAGGGTCCCTGAGGGACATAATGGCAATTCCACATGACAACTCATGAACAAATAAAGATCAATATTAATAACACTTAACAGGAGCAAGGAATTAATATAAACTCACAGAAATAGAAGCTTGCAGTTACAGTGGTGCCCCCTATCGGCGGGGCGCGGATACATTCCAAGACAAACTGCAGGGAGCCGTAATTGCGGATAATCGCGAACGCCATATATAGCTTGTTTTACGTGTACATATGTACCTATGCTAACGTTTTATTTACAAATTCCACACGATAATTTATAATCAACATCTAATAATAGAGTAAAACAAGTATATTTATGACAGTATACTGGAATTAAAATAAAATAAAAAAAAAAACGCGATACCTGGAACCGTCGGTCTAATTACCGAAGGCTGCTAAGTGACTAGCCAGCGGGTAACGAGCACAGCGTGAGTACGCAGAGCATAGCGATGATTCACGTTATCACGCTGCTCAGAACGGCGCACAATTTAATACCTATGAATTTGAGGACATTCAATGCCCATCTTTAGTGAGACTTGGCTGTTTTCCCCTCCTTTTCCTTCCTCCCGAAAGTGCCAGAGATATTTACAAGGCATTTCAGCAAAGGAGGGCCATTCATACAAGCTTTCCAGACAAATTACTGACACTGACTATGTCCTTAAAGCTGCCTGTACAGTGAGCGCAGCTTTCACTGCACACCTCCTCACTGGAAAAAGATTCTAGGGCCAGTTCCCTCACCTGGAACCAACCACCATCAAAATAACCAATTAGAGAAGTAATAAAAAAGAAAGACACTCCAATCCCTATGACAGGATTATTGATTATTTTATAAATAGCAAAATATTTGGCACAGTTTTCAAAATAAGGCACAGTGAAACACACTACATGGAAGTCATGCTAACCCCCCCCCCCACACACACACACACACACATCATGGTACAATCTCATTGATGGAATTATGAGAGTAGACTCTATGGAAGTGTGAATTAGGTAAGTAATTACTTAATGTATTAATTAACCAGAACCTACGTGTTAGTTACATACTGATCCCTTGTTCGTTCACCATTAACCAGTCATAATAATTTGTGTATTTCTTGCAGTTACTATATTTGTTCATGATTTGTCGAGTTAGTAAGTTACTTGTGCCCCCTCAAGTAAAGTGTTTTATCGACGCTGCAGTGTGAGTATGGATGAATCTGTGAAAAGATCGCTGGGTACTTAATGACAATCTTATTCAAATCAGCCTCCGCACAACAGAAGGGGTGCATACATCTAACACGCGACGTTTCCTCTGACACGCGGAAGCAAACAAACAGAGAAACAAGTCAACAGTGAAGACGACGATGCCATTATGCGAACGGCTGTACTCAGTCACGTTCATTAGGTAGACGGCTTGGCTCGTACTCGGGAAGAGATTGAACACAAATGATTCTGGAAAAAAAAATTCTAGGATCTCATAAACACAATTACCCTGCGGGTTGAAGGTTCACCTGGATCCATAAGCATCAGCGTATATATGCACAATTTTAATGAAGCTTAGCGGATCAAAAAATGTTGCATTACTATTATACACGTTAATTATAGGTAATCAGGATCAAAAACAATTCTTTTGCGCGCTAGCCATTTGTGACGGAAACCCACACAATCACATCACACATCATTACCCATGGATTGGAAGACATATTATGTGACAGACTTCTCCATAACAAGATATGAACAAAACATGTCAAAAACAATGTTCAGTGGGTAAAAACTAAAGCTGTTTCATCAGATAGATGCCTGGCCTGTGTTTATATAGTGCGGATTTATGGCGAAAACATGCATTAGTTCATTATTTGCTATGAAAACCGAACTATCAGCATGGCGGATGAAAAGTAAAATATGTCGCAACATAAATTTGTCCTCATTGTGAACTAATTAGGAATGAAATAAAAAAACCAATTAAGGCCGGAGCATTGATTTTAACATTTAAAGGTTAATGTGATTTCTAGCTATCTGCCCGGTGCTGGTCCGGGAGACTCAGCGGATGCAGAGCCTGACAGGGAAGCATAAGAATGGAAATGAGAGCAGCTGTGCAAATATGCTAAACACATACAGCTCAGGGGTGCGGGAGGCCCCCGGCTGAAGATGGAGACCGGGCTGTGTTTGGTCCTACCCTGTCTGTAAATTTCTTTGACTAGTGAACCACTCTTACTCGCGCTACAAGATCTAGGTATACGGTCGTTTATCCTAAGGTCGTAAGACTGCTCAGCAGTTATTAATTTCAGGATTAGTGCTTTACTGTCTTCATTATTCCCCACCTGCCACTGTACTGCTTTGAATCTGCCACGAATCTTAACCACTACAGCCACAGTGACACTATGATGCTGTCCAGTTTCAATATACCACCCCTTGTGTCATGCCCAGCACACCTGATCCTCCCTAACGTGGCCCTGATGAGCCGCACCTGTTCCTTGTTACCCCACGTTAATCCTTGTATTTAAATACCTGTTTGTCTTGTCTGCCCCAGTCTGGTTATTAACGTTGAACCTTCCTGTCGCATATGTCCCCTTTCCTGTCCTCCTGTTTTCGGACGCTTTGCAGTCCTATTTCTTTCCAGACTTTGTTCGTTTAGTTCAATAAGCCGCTTTAGTTTCGCCACAACACCTGCCCTTGTGTCCTTCATCCCTCAAGTTTTGACACCTTGTTTATTTTAGATTTACTGTCTATTTTATTTGTTTTTATTTACTGTACTGACCTTGTCATCTTTTCCCATTGGACTTAGTATACCTTGTACTCTTGATGCATGACTATAAAACTTTGAATCTGGAATCTCGGTGTGGATAGAGGTAACCCCTTGGAACGACCAATCTTGACTTAGTGTAACACTCTGCCTGTCCCCTTACCATCGGTTGCGCATTGCCAGGAGCTACAGGGGCCTGATTAAGGAAGGAGCCTCTTGTTTACCCACCGTGACCAATGACAACTCAAGCCCAGGTCTTATCAGCAGCCCAGCACATGGCTAATGGAGACCAGCTAGTCTCTCCTCAGCACCTACACATTTCTGACCTAATAGATGGCTGGATTCTCTCATTTTCTCAGGGCAAGGTGCATTATGGATCGCCATGGCAATTATGAACCACGCCAGTACGCAATGTATGTCCCTGAACAATGTTAAAAATCCAGGAACCGCTCAAAATACTTTTCCATTGCACATGAAAACAATTTTAAAACTTTCGCGTAAAAATACATTTTGGCTGCATATAAAGCGACAATATTGATCTGTTTATTTTTAATGATATAACAAAAACTGAGATTTCAGGCTCTTCTGAAGCTTTAGAAAGCAGAGGCATTTTTCGGTTTTTAATACCGCCCGGTGTGAGCGGTGCGACCCGCGTCCGCACCGGTAACAGACAGCGATCTCCGACGCTGCAAATGTAGAGACAGCATGGAAAACACGCAGGTCGCAGACGAAATACAAACATGACGGCGTTAGCTGGGCGCGACTTAGGGCGCTGAACTGATCTACAGACAGATTGCGCTGTACCGCTCCGGCGATGTTCAATATTGAAGTGAGCATCAGCCCTGCATTATCATGCTGAGATGGGGATTCTCTCACCGTTTCCGTAATTTACCAGTGTAAATATCACCTTATTTCTGGTGAGCTCTCAATGAATATACATCCTTTTCCCTGATAAGCCCTTGTTAATATAACGCAATCTTTGGAGCGCTACTATATCGTTTTACCCAGTGCTGATCAACCCTTTAGACGGCCACTTGGGGCGCCACCTACCGAGGGTGCCCCGACTTCACAAACCACTGGCACCACGCTGCAGTGTTCAGCACCAGTGAGCAAGCTTGCCTATATGCCTCCTGGGCTTTGAATGGTTTTGTGTTTACACAGGGTTCACAAACCTCACGCATCTAGCGTTTGCTTTCAGACTGCAACGCTCACGCAAGACATCCTACAACAAATCTGTATTATTCCATTATACAACTAAAATTAGCTACATAAAAACCGTTTGGGTAGTTAGCAAACCCTACAGACTATTTGTTAATTAATAAAGCTCTTACATACTGTACGTGTAAATGCGTGTGCAGAATTGTCTCGAATTGAAAATCTCACTTCAGCCAGCTGATCAAACTAGCGGGAGCACTGACTTACCTACAGGGTTGTGGGTTCGAATCCTGCACACTACCCGCTGCGCGAGAGCGGCCCGTTTTCCCAATGTTCATGTGGACGTTCTCTTGTGACTCCGCCCTACTTCCTACGGCCCAGAGAAATTCAACTTAGATGAATCTCTATATCTAAAACTGTCCATGTGTTTGCGTGCGTATGTGCCCCCAGACTGCCGAAACAGATGGGTATGTACATCGTTTCCTCGACGGCACAGACAGATGGATGTCAGTATGTCTACACCCAAGCTTCGCAGCAGTCAAGGTAAACATAAACTCCATTAAGGCAATTTTCCCTGAAAAAGAAAACAATATATTAATTAATCCTGGATTTAATTAAGTCAGAAATAGACTGGATGCATCCCACTGTGCTCCGCTGCCGAGTATGATTGCACAGGTCCCGTTAGGGAACTTCGTGCAGCTACAAAACAGCATCTCACAATAACAACAGTAGGCTTATATCAGAACGTACAGTAGGATGGATCAGGCCTGCAACGGGAGGAATACAATAGTTGGTCTCCCTGTATTGCATACGTTTTTCGTTTTTTGAGTCTTTTCTGGAATTATGTCAACACCCTGCTAGAATACGCTATATATTAACGAACATCCAATTGATTAATTGATTTACCTCCGATGGAAACATGAAGTGAAGGTGAGACATCTCATAAAAG
>NW_026042310.1:1689907-1707407 GCF_023856365.1 Brienomyrus brachyistius
GGGTCACGGGAGGTCCGGAGCCTATCCCGGAAGCAATGGGCACGAGGCAGGGAACAACCCAGGATGGGGGGCCAGCCCATCGCAGGGCACACTCACACACCAGTCGAAGTAACAGTCTTTAATATATATTTTTAACATCACTGCCTTACACACTGCTCCAGGTCAGCTTGTGAATATGGCTTCCCAGTTAAACAACCGATTTGGGGTCTGCCAATGAGGTTTTATTCCTGGCTTCCCGATTGGCTCGTCTCATTAAAATTCTGCGAGCCAATCATCTATATATTTGTTCTTCGTGCCTTTAAACTCCTGATCTCCCTTCCACTTGCACTTTACAAACACGAAGAAGCTTTTGCAAGAGGACATCTGTGCCTGTTAAACTAGGATGTGTGAATCCGACACATGCCACCCCCAGTCTGTCTAGTTAAAGCCAGTGTGCTCAATTATCCCAAAACATCCCACAGCCACTAATTGCCCTCCGCATTAGTTTTGCCATAGTGATCTAGTGACTGGCCTTGTGCTTTCCCCACAATGCTGTAATAACATTTTCCACAATATCTTGTATGGTGACTGGTTACCAGCAGGTTGTAGGGTAACGCACCAGTAGTATTATACTCTGTAATGGGATCTTTATGGATAACTGACTTAATAATGCAAAGGCGTTAAATGGACATCCAGAGATAATCCGGATTTTATGGTTCCGGATGTTTGCCGGCTCTCAAAACTCTTGACACAAACAATTTGGGGCATATATTTTTTTAAACCACCATTGTATATTTCAAATTAAAACGGGATTTACAGCAGCATACAGCTGGAGCCACACTGTTCACAGCAGCCCAGCTCTCCAGTGGGGGGGGGGCGGGGGTTCCAGTGTAGCAGAATGGCCTCAGCGTAAAAAAAAAAAAAACCCCACCAGTTTGACAGAGATAAGCGAATAATCCCGGACTGGAGACGGCAGCGAGAGATTCCCCGGCTGACGGATCCTATCAGGGAAGAGGAAACGCGATCTGTCGCTTCGGATCCGGCTTTAAAACGCAGAGGCCCAGGTTCATATGAACTCGGGCCTCAGATCCGCTCAGGAGTACCGGCCCGGTAACCCCGCGAGGGCTGGGCTTTACCTCGGATCCAGAAATAATGCAAACCGCTGCCTGCATTGCCGTGGCGTGAAGGGAACATAAGCGGGGGACACCTGACAAGGCGAGTGAACGACGCGCAGATGAACAGAGGGAGGGAAGTTCAGCTCCGGAAAGTGCAAATCCACACCGTGATTTTGTTTCAGCCGATCAGCTGAGTACTCTGTGACTGTGATTTGTGATACCCAGCTGGTTGGTTGAAATGAAATCCTGTGCTGGATTTGTACTTTGCGAACCTGAACTTTACACCTCTGCAAATAAAGACAAATAAGTCCCTTTATGAAATCACGGGGGTAACACTATACTTAAAGCACTCATGTATAATGCATTATAACGCATCCATAAAGTATAATACACGGGGTATAACCACTTATAAAAAGGCATAACACATTATAACCATCTTCGTTATTCATTATAAATGATCAATGAAGCTCTCATCTATAATGCACCATAGATACCTTCATAATGCATTACAATGGTCAGTATAAGTCTTTATATTGTATTATGAAGGTATATATAGTGCCTTATAGATAAGAGCTTCATAGAGCATTCATAATGCATAATGAACATGGTTATAATGTGTTATGCCTAGGTATAAATAGTTATAGCTGTTATTTGCCACTTACACAGGTACATTGCTTATTTCCACACATCCCACCTTGCTCTCCTTTAGAAACATGTACACACATACTGAAACCCCAGTAGCACTGTGACTGCTTAGCACAGGATTCAAACCAGCAACCTTCCATTCGGAGGTATAGAGGCCTCATTCACCAGGCCACCGACTGGGAGTTAAGTAGCAAAGGGGGGCCAACCATCAAAGACAAATGACATGTGTTCCGCAGCTTTGCAGAACATCGTTTATGTCACTGTCACAAATATATTGCTATAATCAGTAAATCATTTTCAGGCCCCATCTCAGATATGAAGCTATATCCCCTGGTCACAAATCACATCATACACAGCAGACATCACACTAAATACATTATAGCTTGCGGGCGACATGTTGATATGTGGAAAAACTGTGATTGTCGATGCATGTATATCTGATACAACCACGTTATTGTGTTACAATTTCCAGGTCTCATTTTGCTACTCAAAACCATATATGGCTTCATGGAGGATCCACACCTTGTATTAGTACCCTATACGTGCATTTAATTGGTCAGAATTTGACTGGTCATAATATGATTGGTCAGAATTTGATTGGTCAGAATTCGATTGGTCATTAGCGAATGCTGATCCTGCCACCATACATAGAGGCAGGCAGACCATATCCTGGGAGTCACATCTCCATTTATCAGCCACTGGATAAAGGAAACAGTCAGGCTGAAGAGGCCAACAGCAGTACTGATTTGCCCGGGTCATGTCACGTCACTCAGGACACAAGCTCTAGCGGAGGGAAATGGAATTTAAACAGGCAAAGCAGGAGGACACAAACCTCAGGGGCCTCTTTGATCCCCCTGAGCCCTGAAGCTGGCTGCCTGTCATCGCCCACGTCCCCCGTGAAGTGAAATGATGCTTCCCGCAACACCAAACCCTGACCTAAGGCCTTGACGGTACCTACAAGAAAAATATACGGGGCGTTTGTGAGCCGTATACTAACTACAGACTCACTAGAGTACATATTTAAACAAACTCTGTGGCTCCGACTAACCAGCTTCAGGTCAAAGGGCAAGACTGTCATAAAATAACAACAAGACTACACCAATATACCGTTAGACAGAAGGCACCTCAACACGCTGGCATAATTCAGTCCTATGGCCCTGTGTGTTGGCCGCAATATCAAGCTCAGTCCCAAAAGTACCAATCAATGCAAAAAGCACAAATGCCGCATTGGCTCTCACTCTGTGACCAAAAGGAGACACCCATGGCAGAGCCCCCTCCCAGCTACCAATTTCTCAGGAATGTTTACCGAGCGTTACGATCGAGGTATGGGAATGTTCAAACTGTTCGGTTTTCCCAGAACGTTACCCCACTGTTACAAATAAGAATAATTAAGCAGAAATGCTTGGAGGGGCACAGGTTGAAATTCCAGATCCAGAGAGTACAAATCCAGACCAGGACTTTGTTTCAACCAACCGGTTGAGCACTCAACTGCCCTACTGGGGAAAAAAAACAGCATAGACCAGCATGATTCAGCATAGCTGGGCTGGTCCACCAGCAATATTTCATTAACGATGCTGATCCACTAATGCCAAAAGACAATTTATGCTGGTATAACCAGTATGCATTATTCTGGTTATGCTGGTAACCAGCTATGCTGGTCTATACTGTTTTTTTTCTCCAGCAGGGTGGTTGGTTGAAACGAAATCTTGGCCTGGATTTGTACTTTCTGGACCTGAACTTTCCACCTCTGATAAAGGGCACGGCGGATTGGCGGGCACTACGATGTTACTGTCACACTTTATAAAATAACAGGTTTATTATGAAACAATATTTTCCAAAAATAACTATGTCAAGAAGATGCTCAGGTAATAATCCTAGTCAACTTTGAGAAGACCTTTACATAACGTTTCGTAAAGTTCTGGCAACGTTCCCTGTTAGCTGCGTTGCCACCTTACGAAGTCTATTTTCCTTCTCCTTGTCCCCTCTCGCCACTCTTGCTCCTCTCCAGATGAAGCGTAAACGTGCTACTAACCCTAACCCTAGTGGCCGGGGATAGTATTACATAGCAAATCTGGCAGACAAACCCACTAGTATCGCACGCTAGGCCAGTCTTTCACCATCTGACCCACTTTAATTCCTCAGAACTTACAGCAGCGTCTGAGCCAGCTGCAGACTTTCCACGGCGCGTCAAAATGGACCGCACCTTCTTCCTTTTCTGGGTATCTACGCACCCAACACTTTGTTGGCTTTATTGGTCCCTGGAGAGAAATAAGTATCAAAGACATCAGCCGGCAGGGCCTTCCGCTCCACCTGTCTCCGCGTCCATGTTCCACCCTACCTAAGCACCTCAGAAACCAATTACCAGGCAGAGACTGAATGACGGATCCTCAGCTGCCTCACTACTGCACCACAATCGCTGCCCATCTCGTTTTTTTATGCTAAATGCTCATTCGACATACAAATAGATTATTTAAATCACAAAGTAGTGTCAGCGATTACGTTTTAAACACCAAGAGATAATGCGCCATGCAGTCACGCTACGATAAAATGGACATAAGAGACTTTGAGAAAGCGAAGTTCTAATACTTGGACATCCCTAATCCAAAGATGTGCCGTCGAGCCTGGGTTATTCTCATATTTTACTCAAAGAAAGAACTGAATGCGAATGATTCTGTTGAGAAACCCATAAACGCAAATACCCTCGAGACTTGAGAATGTATTTTTTAAGTATCGGCGTATATATGGTTTGATAAACGTAATCAAACACGCATTACCATTACATTGATATTACACGCATACACAATCATTTTAAGCCAATCAAATCAGAAACACATTTCCTTTGTAAGTTATCCATTGACGAAGGAACTCACGTAAAATTCACCTCAGCTTAGAAGATGTTTTAGCTTGACAGACCTAGTTGAGCTTCCTAAGGCATTTTGTGATTGTTTTAGCTTTGAACCATTTTCCCAACTCAAAACCATAAAATATGACATCGATTACGTTCCTATTCCCGGAAGGGCTAAATCATTCCACCAACAATGACGTATTTTTAATATCCCGATGGAATTGTTTTAGTAAGTGACAGCAATAAAGAGTCACTGTACCTTTTCATTGTGCCATATTGTTTTGTCTAATAAAAACTATGAATATCTAATTAGAGAATGCTCAGAGAAAACCGCAGTCTGAGTCGTATATGTGTTACGTGAATTAGGTTTGTTCCAGATTGTTTAAGCTTTTAAGTCGTTCCAGCATCCCTGCTGGTTGTGTATTAATCAGTTGACTAACCTTTCAGTTATATGGATGAGTAGTGTTGCCTGTTGAGCTTACTATTACACATTGTTTTTGTTTATTGACTTAAAAAAGATTGTGAAGTTTAATTCTGTTGGAAGATGAATTATACCGAAAGCAACTAGTCCAGAACATATTCATAACTCATTAATCTAAGATTTCCTGTATTTTGCATATTGCATTTTTTTGTGGTACAACAATCCTTTTGTATTGCGTTTCGATGTGAGATAATAGCTTGCATTTTAATAATATTAAGGGATACAGAGTATTAGACCCTTCTCTCCTTTGCACCCTCCCAATCCTATTCCAGGGGGCCTGGAGATTGTGGCATTAAACTCTTTTTGAAACTAGACCGGGACTTCACTTGAACCTTTTACCTTTACGCACTTCTGGAGATTGTCGCTATGGATCTGATCATCATGTTCTTAGCTGGGAAAATGTGTTTTTTGGGAGTATTTGGATATAAATGCCACCGTGAGTCAGCTAAAGAGACCGATTCAGACATGCGTGGGGATTCCGGCTGCCTGTGCAGAACGTTCAGACCCGACCGGCGAGTCCAAAACCGGCGGTCCAAAACTCGCTGTGCGTTCAGGATGTACAGCTTTACTGCACGTTTGCTGGGGAGACGGTGAACAGGGGAAGCCCGTCTGCCTCCCGTAAAGAGTGTATGCTGGGTGTCTGCAATGCAATCTAAACGCTAAGCAAGTTACTTTCCATTCAAATCACATCTCCGTTATTCTTAGTGTTTATTGTTCAGAAGTCTTTCTGACTCAGAACTTAGTCATTCTCATTCACGCCCTTGGGACAATCCTGCGAAACTCTTCATTTCTACCCGGTGTTACATCAGCCTAACTTGAGAGCGCCCCCCACCCTAAAGGACCTTTTTTTTTTCAAAAAACATTTTCTAGCAGCCGCTGTTATTTATGATACAGTGGTGGGTTCCCCTACAGCTTAACAGGGTTACCGCTTAGCATAACTAAAATAGTCCAAGCCGAACGGGCCTTACGATGTGCAAAATAATCAGGACGTGATGGATTTCCTGTCAGGCTTTCAAAACAAATCCACACCCCCCTCCAGCTGCCGAATTTTATCATTCATTCCACTCCTAATAGTTTCTACGCTCTTAATAAAGTCTCTGTCTCAGCTGTACTTTAAAAGGACAACGACCCATTAAAGGGCAGATGTTCCTCACCTTTTTTTCTCTTCTCCGTGTTGATCTAGATGTTCTTTGCGGAACGTATCTGCAGACTCAATTCAAACTGTTATACGAGGTGTAATACAATGTGGCCTAATGCTTCAGGAAATTAGCTGGCATTTAGTGAAGGTTTTTCTATTGGGCAGATTAACCTCTTACGGCAGGTTGCTTGTATCGATTAGCCCGCCGGCCGGACCTAGGCCGCTCTTGCTACTATTCCAACACGAAATACAAATTTAAAAAGTGTTTGTCTGTCAGTGACATTTATTTTGAAAACTGAAATGACTAGAATACCAAATATTTACTTTGGAATCTTGATTTGACTTATCAGGATCATAATGTGAGAATATAGTGCTTCATCCCCATCATTTCAGTAATGGCCAGAGGCCATTTTTCATCCATCCATCCATCCATCCGTCCATCCATCCATCCATCCATCCATCCATCCATCCATCCATCCATCCATCCATCCAAATTAGGGTAGCTATTTGTTGTGATTTTCAAATGTTCAGTTTTATACTTCCTTTATGCAGTATAGCCCTTCGCTGGATAGATGATAAATGTGTGTATATTCAGGGGTGGGGTGTGTCCCAGTGGGCTAAGCATCCGCACCCGTGATCAGAAGGTCACTGGTTAAAACCTGCCCTCAGCCAAACAGTCACATGTATGTGGACCCCAGAGGAAGGCCCTTAACCCCCAGCTCCTCAGACACTGCAAGGTCACTGCCACTTAGCTATGACCACCCCCCCCCCCACTTCCCCCCCCCCACCCCCCCAAAGCTTCATCTCCTGCATTATGTGTGTCTGATGGAGGACAAGATGGGGTAAAACAAAAATAGAACCCCCCCCCCCCACTGGAATTAATGAAGTATCTCTATTCTGCTGTTTTCTTATTCTAGGTTTCTGTGAATTGTCATCTCAGAATTTCCTATAGGGGGCGACAGTGAGTGTAAGGGTGCGTGCATGCCCTGCCTCTTGCCCCGTGCACTCTGGCATAGACTCAGTATCACTCTGTACTGGCTGAGAAGTTGAAAGTTAGATGTTAGAAAATCATACTGCTTTATATTGTCACTCTACTCTTAGTCAACAAGTTTCAAAACCGCCTATTATGATAATCGTCCAATGGTAGTACTTCTAATAACCCTGCTATTTCTAATAACCTTAAATCATCTTTGATGAGAACAATATTGTGTTTTTCCATTTGAAGTTTTCTGCATATGTTTCTCCTTTTTACCGGTGGTTCGGTGTTTTTAAATATAGTTCATTAGCTTACAATTTTCACTGTAATGAAACTGTCAGTCTGCACGAGCGAAGCGTCATTCCCAGATTAATAGACTGTCTCATGTGTGCGCCGGGTGGGGTGGAGGGAAGGCAACGACATCGGTCAGGTTTCTGTGATTTATGTTGCCATGGAAATGGTACACTAGACTTTATTGTCAGCAGATAATTCTATTAATGAAACCCGATTGACCTTGAACTATCTGTATGTGTTTAGCTATTAGTATTTTAATTAGTATCAGTACAGAGATACTGTACAGCCAAACTGGAGTAAGACGGGAAGACGACGAGGTGTTTTAAGGTCAGAATATTTACATTCGCCCCTCTTTGCCTCTTTTTATGTTTTTGTTACAGATATTCAATGATCATTTCATAAAGTCACTTCGGTTTACATTAACAACGATTTCAAAATTACTCACCCATACATTTTGTATAATACTGTATTTCCCTGTTAGGATTTAATATATTTGCAGCAGCAGATGTAATGTAAATGTATATTCTCACGTAAATGCAGGAGTATTAAATAACTCGGACAGTCATGAAAGAACGATCCGGAAGGGCTGGGAAGTCTTACAGAAACGGTCGCGGGGGTGTAAGGACAGCAACAGCTGTCTGTGGTTTGGGGGGGAGACGCACGTGTACTAAAAAAGACGCCAAGTTGGGCGCAGGGGTCCGGTGCTGGGAGCTATGAAAAGCCGCGACTTTATTTGGCAGCGATAACACGCAGCGTGTCCGGGATTGGAGATTCCTCTGTCATTTCAGATCTTTCCCTTTCACTCCTGGGGCGAGGGCCACACGACAGGGGAAAAAAAAACGTGACCCTTGTGTGGGGAAACTTTCCAGTTTCCACTTTCCATGAGACGCAGTCAGGAAGCGTGGAGACCGTCGCTCCGGACAGCGGGATCACACTGGTGTTTTCACGGCTAAATTTGCATCATGGGAGGAGAGCTCCTTATATAGAATTGAAAGTACACACTAAAAATAGTGTAGAACTACGCCAAGTCTGCGTCGTATTTTATTCAGAAGCGAAGGATATCATATTGAAAACACAAAACGGTAAGCAGCATTTTTGTTTAATTTGGGAAGTGAAGCGGGATCTTGCTTTCGGTGACATAATCTGTTTTGAGGTGTGGCGTGGGTGTATCCTGTCAAATAAGAAGGGGGGGTTTTACATGTACTTTTGTGCGACAATGTCACCATACAGAATGTTACATCTGTGACAGTTGGTTATGTTGTGATAGAGTCTCGTTTAATCATGAACTGCTCATGTTGTGTTTCAATCTGCAGTATTTCCACTTATAAATTGAAATACGGAAGTCACTGTGTTAAAATTTAATTTAGATTTATCTGCCTGTCTCAGCTACTGACACTAAGTTTGTTTTTTTTTTTAGGAAATAAATAAAAACGTGCATATGTATGCACAGTTGTAGTTATATATACCCATCTGCAGTGCCGGGTATATTTACGCATAGTTATAATAATATACCTCCCATTTGGCCTAGGCGGCGCCCCCCATTTGTGGCAAATGTAAATTGACTGGCAAGTCAGCGCCCCCTCAGAAGCTGGCGCCCTAGGCGGCCGCCTATAGTAATGACCAGCCCTGCCCATTTGTAGCTTGTGTATTTCGGCTTTAAAAAGTCTTGACCCGCTAGGCCTAATATGCAACGCGCCCTTCATTTTATGTAAAATTCAGACGCGACATCTTCGCTTTTGAATTATAGAGGCGCTCTCTGTGAATTATTCTCTTGGATAAAGTCTTCAAGAGCTGTCTGCAAACGCTCCGGAATTGGTAGCGGCATTTTAAACGTGGACTCTCCTGCTATGAATATATGCATCACATAAGCTGGGATGTGTGAGATGGGATGTTTGTTTGCTTGGCGACGGCAGCAAGTCTGTCTTTGCGTTTCTAAGGAGCCGTTCGAGTGTTTTGTTGTGAGAGGCGAAGAGCGAGTGCTCGCTTCTCAGAACCGGCGCCAATCAGGAAACCCATTAGGTAATTTCGGTTTCAGTTGTTCTATCCAGGGGCGGGTTTGTTGTTTCTGATGTCCCACTCAAAAAGTCACTTTGCCCCCAACACACCCCCTCCCCCCGCCCGCCCCCCCTTCGGATGTTTCAAAGACTAAATAAATAGCGAGTGAGTCAGAAGATCGCAGCCAGGTAGCTGGTTAGCAGAACATGCTGCTTCAGCGTCTTCTAAATAAGGGATATGTTTATTTAATATTTAGCGTAGTGACTGTTTGTCCATGCAAACAGTGGGTGAATAGCGAACGCAAGGCCTTCGCTAGGTTACATTCGGTTTCAAAAAGGAGCAAAACCAAGACTGGAATCACAAGCCTGCACACGGGCAGCTTTTCCTCTGGGGTGCATCCCTGTTGCGTTAGGGCGCTGTGCGTGTGCAGAATGCGGGATGCACTGGAGCGTCACGCAGCCCCGCAGGCTTAAGAACATGCCCCCGCAATGGATGGTACTGGTGTTAGGCATGAGTAACTCCCACAGACTCGCACGATCTTTCATTTTGGTTGTTTTGTTCTTCTGCCAGACAAATGCAGGGGTTTTGTCATTAATGAATGAGATTTGGCCACTGAAGATAAGACATGGGTCTTCAGAACCAACAGTTGGTAGAATTACTTTGCCGGGGGCATTTATATGATTTTTTCCCCCCCAGTCTTTTCAGCAATGCTATACCAAAGGCTGATTTTTCCATCCATCCATCCATCCATCCATCCATCCATCCATCCAGTAATCAGTCTTCCAAACAGGGTAGCTATTAATTGTGATTTTCAAATTTTCAATTCGGGGGGGCTTAAGAAGAGTCCTAAATCATACAATGGGGCCAACTGTATAATTAGCCAATGGTATGTTTTGAACTCTTGAGTGACAGGGAGGGGGCATTCCGGCAGCCAATCAGCTTTCAGGTGGGGCCAGTGTCCCCTCTGACCCCGCCCCTGTTTACGCCCCCTGGTGGTCAGGTAGGGTTAGGGTCACCAAGCCCAGTGTAGTCACACCTAGCAAGTCTTATTTCAGCTGAACACAAGGGTGACGGGAGAATTAAGAGCCGCTCCAGTTCACATGTTTAGAACGACCAGGAACACAAGAAAAAAATTAAAAATACAATAATAAAAAATGAGACGCCGTGGTACTTATGAATATCGTATGTGAGCTGCTCACCTGTGACGTTTCGGCGGGTGGGGGCCGAATCCTGTTACCCAGACAGAGCGAGACTTTAAACGAAGCGGCGGCATTAATGTGATTTATTACTTTATCCCTAAGCACCGAGCCCAGCTAGAGCCAAAAACTGTGAGCGAAATGTAATTTCCTTGGATCCGGATGGACTTCCTACACAGGGCTGACGCGTTACCTCAGATTTACGCCGCTGAGCGCCAACATGCATGCTAATCGGGCGGATTGCATGGGAGTCTCCTTTTGAAAATGTAAAAGGTAGGTAGGCTACGAACGCATCTGTTCCAGGAATCCCTCTACTAGCCTACACCACTCCACGTTCCCCGAATGCTCTTAGTATTTAACTTTCTGCTGGTTTGAATAATAGTCTTTTTGGCTTCTGGCTTTCCTTAGAAGACGCTGCGTGGCTCTTGCTCCAGTGCTGCTTACACTCATACCTGGATCTTCACTGGAAGCTCAGCCTAGCTTCAGTCATGTCTAGTCGACTCCTTGACAGCATCTACGTATGCAACGTGCTGCTTGCTTCACTTGTACGTAGCTTTGCGCAAAAGTTGCCGCTAAATGAACTATATGTGAGTGTAAATATACTTTATATCTATATTGGAAAGCGAGATCTTTCTGTGCAAAATTGGCAGCTGATGAGAAATCTCGGAATCACGGAGATCTTTCTTCTGTGAAATACGACCGATGCAAGATCAAGGCTGAAAATCTGTGGCTTCAGCAGGTAGGCAGTGGTCAAGGACATGGACTCGTAACCCAGAAAGGGCATCGGCGTAAATCCCAGGAGGGCCCCCCCTGCAGTTCGGCTCTTGAGCAGAGCACGTAACTTGAATCGCCTCTTTATAACATCCGACCGCACTCCCGGCTTTATCTCGTGGTGAAACGAGGAAATGTCAGCTCCTCGGTGGAGCCACGTGCGCTGCTGAGCTGGGGAGCGGATCCCGACAGGCTGAGGCTGTCCCTCAAGGGGGGTGATGGGGGTGCAGCTGGATGTGCCATGGCAGTGGGGGGGGGGGGGGGGGTGAGACATGTCCCCAATGACAGCCAGGACCCCAGGTGTTACTGAATACACCTACAGAGATGTCCGTCTTAAAAATAAACTGCATAAATAACATTTATTTTTTGTGATTTTATATATTAATATTCTGTGAGCGTGAGTGTGTATTTGCAGATTACAGTACAAGGTATGTATTTCCTCTGCGTTTCAACGTGCAAAATTTCAGTCAGTTTCTTTGAATAATATAATGAAATATATTCATATTAATTAACTGCATTTTACCATAATTGAAAGTGAATCATGTTTTATATTGAAAAATCAGAATTTCTCCATCTATCTATTCCGTGAAATGGAAAGTGCACCTTTAAATATTTTAATTAACGTTAACAAGTCGGGGTGGGCCGGGCCTGTCATTCTGCCAACTTCGGGGCAGCTGGCGGACCCTCCTCTGCCAGCTCCCTCAGCGTTCTCCCTCTGATCCTCCCCCTCCTTTTCCCATGCCTTTTTTTTCCGCTTTCCTTTCACCTCTATGCTGTCCTTCCATCCATCCATTTATCCTTTCCTTTCTTCCCTCCTTCCACTCTCTTGTTTTCCTTCTCCTTCGGATTTAAAATCATGATCCCTTCTGCTGCAAAGAAAACTCCACCTACACCAGCCCTGAGATGCTAATGTAGTTGAACACTGACAGTACAAGCTCTCTCTCTCTCTCTCTCTCTCTGCTACCCTCATCCCTGCCCCTCTCTCTCTCTCTCTCTCTCTCTCTCTCTCTCTCTCTCTCTCTCTCTCTCTCTCTCTCTCAGATCCAGTCCCAAATAAATAAGGATGTGTGGGGAGTGGGGGGATAGAGAACTGGCTGCCTTAGGAAGAACAATGTTGATGCTACGCCGCGCTCCCAATCTCTCGCCTGGTTTGCACGTTTGAGGATTAAGGGACAAGCTCACGCTGGATATTTCTACCCTTAAAGGATGCTCGCCTCTCGCTCCTGTCCTACCGAATGCACAGAGAGGACTAACGTACTTTCTTACTGTTAGCGCTAACTGCCCGAGAGCCAGTCTGTAATCCTCCCAGGAGGCGATGCTTTCCTGCCCAGTGTAGGTACATGGGGCTCAGCCTGCTTCTGGATCTCCTCGCTCTCTAGACCGTCCGTGTAAATATAGGTTATCATCAGAAACGATCGGCGACGCTGTCCGCGCATCAGCTCATGGTTTTCTGACCTGTTCCTGCCGGTGCATTTTTTTTTGTTCTGGCACCCGACAGAGGTAGGATTTTACTCGTCGTCCTTTTTTTCTAAATCCAAATGAAACTCAACTTCTGTTTTGTCTCTTAATTGCCATGCCCGCTAATTATTATTTTTTTTTAACACTTTAACGCCAGTGGCTTTGACTTTTAGGATCGTGGGAGTTAACTTTACTAATATGTCTTGGAAATTGTTGTAATTATACGTCACGTGTCTGCGATGTCTTGTTAAATAGCTTTTTATGTGTGTTAGGTTTCTTCTTGGGGAACTTTCTACATACAATCACACTGAGTCCTCGCGAAGTCATTCCAGCAGAAGGAAATAAATTAAATATCATACTTTTGTGCTGCAAAAAAATCACAAGGGTTTTTTCTCTTTCAGAACGCAAAGAGAGTAATACTTTAGCTATGAACGAAGAGATCTGTGACATCCCTAATCATGCACGACTCAAACTTTATCCACACGCTGCAGTTCATAAAGGGCAAACTTCAGCATATTTTAAATGGGTGAAAATTAGCCGTGGTATGTGATGTGGCTGAACTGTGCAGTAATTTAATATACAGTGACTAATATAAGAGCAAAAATAATTTAAACTCATATATAGAAAAATATTTGAATGGGAGTCCTTATAAAGAGATGTGTGGATTTTAGGTTGTGATGTGAAATAGATTTGAAAGAAAAAGAAAAAGATATTAATCCTCAAACCGCCGCTGCTAGGGTGATTTGAGAGTCTCCGTGTGAGAGTGTTAAAGTTACACGGAAGGGGGGGTTGAGCTGAAAAATCACCGCCTCCCTGCTCCCACCATCTCCACATGAAACCTACATCCCCACTTCCACGCCTCAGTTGGAATTATGGTATGAATACAGAACGCTCCCCCTCATTTTTTTTGTCTTTGACTCCGCCTACTCCCCCCCCTTTCCATGTCATGTGTTTCAAACTTTGGCAGGTCAAGTGCGCAACTTCCCCGTTTTCCGTGCGCCCCCCACCAATCTCTCTGGCTTTCGTACAGTGATTATGGCGTGTGATGTGTGGGCACCGCTGCCTCGATTAGGATGCTGCATCCCCCCCCCCCCCCCCATCCTCCACTGTAGTTTGGTGTCTCCGGGCACGCGGTCCCAGTGCCAGGCGTTTGCCGTCGCTGAGATCATCCTTGCTCCAGTGGGGGAGCGTCGGATGAACAGACGTGAATTGATGTGTCGCTGTGCGCTGACCCCTTCGGCGCGAGATCTGATATAAAAGCCTCGTGCTGTATCCTCTGAAGCGAATATAATCCGAGCGGAGGAATCCGGAGATGGTTCCCGAACAGCCTTATGAAATTGTCCGAATATCTCCGCGCGATGGGGCCGCACAAAGAGGACCTTTGAGGGCGAGACCTCACACTCGCTTTGCGGGAGCCGCGGTAGCAGGTGCTCGCCGGACTCCCTCGCGGTTCACGAGCGCTTAGCGGCAGAAATAGATGCAGCCGCCCCCTTATGTCCAGAGCATAGGTATAAAGGTGGATGTTACATTCGATTCATTTATCTGATACTTTTATTCAAAGCAATTTTCAGTAGAGGGATAGGTTATAAATTTGCATTCTCTCCCAGGGAATTGAACCCGCCACCTTTGCTCTACCAGCACAATGCTCTGTTTGTGGAGCTACACGAGTCAGCGGCTGCCCTCGAAATTACCGTGAATCCAAGGAAGCCACAGGAACCGGCGCTTATTGTTTAGCCAGGCTGTGGTGTGGTCCATGTGTAGTCAATGTTCAGCCCCCAGGAAAGAAGTGTGCCCCCCCCCCCCATGAGAGGGGCATCAAAGGGCACGGGGGCAGTGGATGTAAACCACAATTGCAGAAATCAGTGCCGGCTCTCCAATTAGGCAACATAGGCAGCTGCCTAGGGCGCCCCCTTATGAGAGGGGCACTGACCTAGCAACATAATTTCAGTCTGTGTCAGACAGAAGGTGCCGGTAGTGAAGCTCGCCTAGGGCGCCACTCGTGTTTTGACTGGCACTGGAGGAAACTGTGACAGTGTGACCCCACGCTGGATATGTGCTTATGTGGAAATGCACACAAAAGCAAGGTGTAACGATGCTCTAAGAAGGAACACTGCCCTCCGGTAGCTGTAGATTTAAAAACTTGTTGCGACATTCTCAGATGCACCCTGAGGATCCAGTCAGCCTGGAGAGAGAGAGAAAAAATAAACTATTGAAAGTCTTATATTGACTGGACGCCTTTCATGCTGATATTTTATTTTAAAAAATGGGACAGAAAGTTCTCAGTACTGCTGTGAAGAAGCCGGTCGAACATGTACACAAAAAAAAAAAACGTACGAAGTAAAAATATTTTTAAAGATGTAACTTAAAGGAAAGGCAATATTTTATTGAAATCTCCCAGCTCATATCCATGAGCATGAAGTCTCCTGTACGTATATTAAACAGCACTAGCATACAGGTGTGATCAATAACTGTAGAGACCTCAATAAAAACGTACATGTACGTTCACCCTGTCTTAATCTGAACAAATCAAGTGGAGGGGGTGGGATTCAAACCCACAACCTCAGAGGCGCTAGATGACAGCGATACTCACCCAGCCGCCCACTCGAAAAAAAAAGCGATAAATAAATAAATAAATAAGCATAAATCCTCTAACGATGACTTTGAAAGTAAAACAATGAGCCGCGTTTCTTTTGAAGCGTCGCAGTGTGTGAGCGGCTTTCAAAGTGGATAGACGGATTCCGGTGGTGCGAGGTCCGCGGACGGCGGGCCGCAGTAAATTAGCATGAATATTTCATATTAGCTTGCAAACTGCGGTGAATAAATGAGGCAGGGAGAGAGAGAGAGAGAGAGAGAGAGAGAGAGAGAGTGAAAAAAAAGCTTTTAAAACCACAGCTGAGTGGAATTTCTTGGCGTAATAAACACACGCTGGACAACAATTAACGAAAGGTGTTATGAAGAGAGACCCTGCGGATACCTTGTGTTGGTGGCGTTGCCAGTCTAGACATGTTGCTGTGCGCTGGGTACCACCGCAGCTTCTGGGCTGAGCAGGGATGTAGCTAGAGATTCTGAGTCTCTTGACAGAATGTCACCTTGGGCCCTTTGCTTAGCCCTGCACTTTCAATCTGAAGACATATGGGTCACATGACAGAAAGATTTTACTGAGCGGGCGGGGGTTGGGGGCTTTCTCCTTGGTAGATTTTGCCAGACAGAGTCCCCCAAAGGTAGATTTTCCCTATAAAGCACTGGGCCTCCTGCTCGAATCTGCCAAGGTTTCCATACCCCTCCGACAACCCTGGGTGTGACAAATGTCTAAGTGGCAGAAGTATCTTCTTGACTTACTCAATTGCTTATTTACTCATGAAATGTCTCCATTATATTGCAGTGTGACAGTGCAGTTCACATAAGCGTGTGGTAGATAACAGTACCTTAATCTTCACTGCATGCAGGACATATCACCCTTTCCCCAGCGTCAGAGGTGGCTAACGCTTGACCAAAAAAATATCCGGCTGATTTATTGAGGAATCCCTCCGCTCTGGCTGGAGCGCTTAGCAGAAGTGCGACGCTGTGTTTTACTGTCCGGTTTGTTCGGGGACGAGAGAGAGAGCGGGCGGGAGGGATATATTCAAATACGAATGGGAGCATCCGTGAGGCTAAGTGTCATTTTCAGCTCGCTGTACAGATAGGGCTTTAAAAATCTCTTTATTGTTCGCGACACGTTAAGAAACGTGCATCGAGCTTCTGAAAAGGCCACTTATTATTATTATTTTATTTTTTTTTGTTTGTTTTCTTTTAATCTGTTACTCAGCCCCAATCAAATCCTGCACAGCAAAAGACGCTTTTCAGGAATAAAATGAAGTGTGGTGGGAATATGATTTTAGCATTTGCTCTGATCACGCTGCTGGTAGACAGGAGAGTTGGGGCTTCCGCTGGGGATCTGCTGCTTGTTCTGGGCAACACCCGTCACTGTGGCTTTGCACCGTCTAACCCTGTGGGGGGTATCTGACGCCCACTGCTGAGCAAAATCTGGGCGATATTTTAATCTGTCTCGTTAGGAGGCGCCCTGTTTGCTCTGGGCGTGTCGTCCTGACGGCCCCGTGCGCCGCTGATTTATGAGGAGTAGCGGAAAGTTTCCAGACTTCACATGGCCACGTTTTCCATCCTCCGCGGCTGTGGAGCGAAATTTTCATCCATTTTCCATTTATTTATTTAGCGGATGCGTCTGAAGTCAGCAAGACAGTACATCAGAAAAATGCTTTAAAACAATTTAATCCACATAATCGATTAAAATTGGGGCTTACAGATTTATAAACGAACCCCAGTAATTTTCCACGTAGCTGTGCAGCATTCCGACACTGATAAAGGGGTTATGGGTAATATCGAGTTTATGAATGATGATTGTATTTACCTGTTGAATGGATGACTGTTTCGACTAATTTTCCAGGAAAACTACATTTTTTTTAACCACCGAGACACTAGCATTCTCTGATGGATATACAGTAATCATAATAAAAAAATACAGCGATTATAAATAGAAGATTAATAGAGTACTGTAAGACATTGATGGCCTGGCGGTATTTTACATATTTTATATTTCTACTGGTTCATCA